>NC_087570.1:6342500-6565932 GCF_036250125.1 Pseudopipra pipra | reverse complement strand
TGGGGAGGAGGGAAAGAAAAAAAAAATTAAAATTTATATATATTAATATATATTTATATATATTAATATATATATTTTATATATTAATATATAATATATATTAATTTATAATTATATATTTACATATTAATATATAAAATTCTATATTAAATTAAAATTCCTCGTCCTCCTTCCCGCGGGTTGGACGTCCCAAATATTTCTGGCTGCGGGAGGGTCCCGAGGGAACAAAGCACGGACGCGGCGCGGCCCCCCCGAACAATGGGCCGGATATTCGGGGGGGGAGCAGATCCGGCCCCAGGGCCACAAATCCCGGGGTTTTTTTTGGGAAAAAGGGCCTAATTTGGAGAAAAAAATTGGGTTTTTTTAAGGGAAAAAAAATGGGTTTTTTAAAGGAAAAAATAGTGGGTTTAAAGGGAAAAATGAGGGGGTCGTGGGGGAAAAATGGGGTTTTTAAAGGAAAAAAAAATGGGTTTTTTAAAGGAAAAAATAGGGGGGTTAAAAGGAAAAAATGGAGGGGTATGGGAAAATAATTGGGGGTTTTAAAGGAAGAAATGGGGGGTTCGTGGAAAAGAATTGGGGTTTTAAGGGAAAAATAAGGGGTTCGTGGAAAAAATTGGGTTTTTTAAAGGGAAAATAAGAGGGTTTTGTGGGAAAATTTGGGGTTTTAAAGGGGAAATAGGGTTTTTTTTAAAAGGAAAAATAAAGGGGTTCGTGGAAAAAGATTGGGGTTTTTTAAAGGGAAAAAAGAGTGAGGTTTGTGGGAAAAATGGATTTTTTAAAGGGAAAAATGGGGGGGTTCGTGGGAAAAAATTGGGGTTTTTTTAAAGGAAAAGAGGGGGTTTTAAAGGAAAAAATAGGGGGGGTCGTGGAAAAAAATGGGGGATTTTTAAGGGAAAATAGGGGGTTTTAAAGGAAAAAATAATGGATGTCGTGGAAAAATGTTTTGTCTTTTTTTGGGGAAAAATAGGGGGAGTTTGGAAAAAAATATTTTTTTTAAGGAAAAATAAGTGGGTTTTGAAAAAATGTGTTTTTTAAGGGAAAAATAAGGGGTTCGTGGAGAAAATTGGGTTTTTTTAAAGGGAAAGTAGGGGTTTTTAAAGGAAAAACCAGGGCATTTATGGAAAAATTGGGATTTTTTAAAGGGAAAAATCCCTTTTTTTAAAGGGAAAAATAAGGAGTTTTGTGGGAAAATTGGTTTTTTTAAAGGGAAAATAGGTTTTTTTTTAAAGAAAAAGCAGGGGGTTTAAAGGAAAAAATAGAGGGGTTTGTGATAAAAATGGGATTTTAAAGGAAAAAATAGGGAGGTCGTGGAGAAACATTGTGTTATTTTAGGGAAAATAGGGGGCTTTTGGAAAAAGAATTGGGTTTTTTTTAAGGGAAAATAGTTTTTTTTAAAAGGAAAAAAGGGGGTGTCGTGGAAAAAAATGAGGTTTTTTATGAAAAAAATTGGGTTTTTTATTGGAAAAAAATAAGGATTTTTCTGGAAAAATGTTGGGGGTCGTGGGAAAAAATTGGAGTTTTTAAGGAAAACCAGGGGGCTTTTGGGAAAAAAAATTGCTTTTTTAATGGAAAAAATAGGGAGGTTTGTGGAAAAAAATGGAATTTTTAAGGGGAAAAATGGGGGCGTTGTGGAAAAAAAATGTGGGTTTTTTTAAGGAAAATATGGGGGGGGTTGTAAAAAAATGGGGGTTTTTTTAAAGGGAAAAATAAAGAGGGTTTTTGGAAAAAATGGGGATTTTTAAGGAAAAAAAAACCTTGGAAAAAGTGGTTTTTAATTAGGAAAATACTGGATTTTTTAAGGAAAAAAGAAAGGGTCTTATGGAAAAAAATGGATTTTTTTTAAAGAAAAAAAATGTTTTGAGGAAAAAATAGGGGGGGGTTGGGGGGAAAATTGGGTTTTTTAAGGAAAAAAATAGGGAAGTTACATAAAAAAGGGTTTTTAAAAGAATAATTAAAAGGTTTTGTGGAAAAAAATGGGGTTTTTTAAAGGAAAAAAAGTAGAGGGGTTTGTGAAAAATATTGAGGTTTTTTAAGGAAAAAATTGGGTTTTTTAAGGAAAAAAAAATTGGAGTTCCATTAAAAAAAGGGTTTTTTTTGGAAAAGCTTGTTGGGAAAAAAGATTTAATTGGGGAAAAAGTGTTTTTTGTGAAAAAATGGGGTTTTTTAAGGAAAAATGGGGAGGGTGTGAAATAATTGTTGTTTTTATTGGGAAAAATGGGAATTTTTGGGGGGGAAAAGGGAGTTTTTTTGGGGGGGAAAAGGGGGTTTGGGGAAAAAAATAAGGGTGTTTTTGAGAGAAGAAAAGTGGTTTGGGGGAAAAAAGTGACTTTTTCCAAGCAAAAGAGCTTTTGGGGGAAAAAAGGTGGGTTTTTTTCTGGGAAAAAAAAGGAGCTTTTTTTGGAGGGAAAAACCTTTTTGGGGGAAAAAAGGATTTTGGGAAAGTTGAAGGTGATTTTTAGGAGGAAATAAGGTTTTTTTTTTAAAAAAGACACTTTTTTGAGAGCAAAAAAGACTTTTTTTGGGGAAAATGGGTTGGGTTTTTTTTTAATTAAAAAAAAGGTTTGGGGGAAAAATGGGCTTTTTTTTTTTTCCTCAGCAGGAAAAGGTTTTCTGTAGAAAAAAAAGTGTTTTTTAAAAAATAAAATAGCCCTTTTTCTGGGGAATAAAGGGTTTTTAGGGAGAAAAAAGGGGGGTTTAGGAAAAGAAGAAGGTGCTTTTAGGGGAAAAGATGCTTTTTGTGAGGAAAAAAGACTCTTTTTGAGGCAAAAGAGTTTTAAAATAATACGTTTTGGGGGGAAAAAGGGCTTTTTCTTGGGGAAAAAAGGCTTTTAGAGGAAAAAAGTGGGTTTTCATAGGAAAAAAGAGCCTTTTTGGAACAAAAAAGGCTTCATTGGGAAAAAAGCTGATTTTTTTGAGGATTTTTTTCAGGGAAAAGAGGAACTTCGGGGGGAAAGTGGGTTTTTTTTGGGGAAAAAAGTGATTGTTTTGGGGGAAAAAGCATTTATTGAGGAAAAAACCCTTTTATTTCTTGGTAGAAAAAGGGGGTTTTGGTGCTTTGTGGAAAAAAAGGTGCCTTTTTGGGGGGGAAATGTGCTTTTTTTTATGAGGAAGAAAGATTTTTTTTATGAGGAAAAAAGTCTGGGGAGGAAAGAAAAGGCCTTTTTTGCGAAAAAATTCTCTTTCTTGAGAAAAAAAGGCTTATTTTAGATAAAAAAGGAATTTTTTTAAAAGAATTTTTTAAAAAGAATTTTTTAAAAGAATTTAAAGAGAACCTTTTTTTAAAAAAAAAAAAAAGAAAAGCACCTTATTTTTTTAAAAAAGGCCTTTGGGAAAAAAAAGGATTTATTTTAAAAAACGTCAACAGCCTTTTGGAGGAAAAAAAGGTTTATTTGGGGAAAAAACTTTTTTTTTTTTTAAAGTTCTTTTTTTGGGGGAAAAAAGTTTTTTTGAGGGGGGAAAGGCTTTTTTTGGGAGGAAAAAAAAGCGATTTTTTGAGGGAAAAAAAAGTGGTTTTTTTGGGGGGGAAAAGGCTTTTTTTGGGAGAAAAAAAGCGATTTTTTGAGAAAAAAAGGGTTTTTCTGGGGGAAAAAAGGCTTTTTTTGGGAGAAAAAAAGCGCATTTTTTTGGGAAAAAGGCCTTTTTTTGGGGGGGAAAAAGCTGGCAAAGCCCTGCCCGAGGTTACACAAATGTCCGAGCTGCCTCTGGAGGTTTATTCCAGGTCCCTGCCCTGGATTCGGGTACTTTTCCAAAGGAAATCTCCCGCTGACCCGCTCCGTCCTTCCCATCCCCGCCCCCCGGGCTTTGCTGGGAGCTCCAAATCGGCCTTTTTTTAAACACCTTTTTTTCTCAGAGGGTTTTTTTTTGGGTTTTTTTTGCTGTTTTCCCTCTTTTTTTTTTGCCCCAAACCCTCCCGGTCTCCGCTCTGGGAAGCGGGAATTGCAATTCCCGCCCGCTTGGGGTCAGCTCGGCCATCCCAAAACACCCCCACCCCATTTTTGGGGATTGTTTTGGAGGATCCACCCCTCCCTGCAATTAAACCCCTAATTAAGCAGCGTTAATGAGGAGCAGCTCCCGATCATCCCCCGGGATCCAGGGGGGGGATCCAGCCCCTAATTCCCAGCGGGAATCAGCCCTGGGAGAGCTTCAGACCCCCTCGTGTCTCCCTTGGGGCATCAAACCCCACAAATAGTTTGGGAACGGGTGGAACTGTGGGAGGGGGGAGTTGGAACTCTGGGATGGGGGAGTTTGGGATGGGGGAGTTGGAACTGTGGGATGGAGGAGTTTGGAACTCTGGGATGGGGGAGTTTGAACTCTGGGATGGGGGAGTTGGAACTCTGGGATGGGGGAGTTTTGGGATGGAGGAGTTTAAACTCTGGGATGGGGGGAGTTGGAACTCTGGGATAGAGGAGTTGGAACTCTGGGATGGGGGAGTTTGGACTCTGGGATGGAGGAGTTTGGGATGGGGGAGTTGGAACTTTGGGATGGGGGAGTTTGAACTCTGGGATTGGGGAGTTTGAACTCTGGGATGGGGGAATTTGGGATGGGGGAGTTGGAACTCTGGGATGGGGGAGTTTGGACTCTGGGATAGGGGAGTTTGAAGTTTGGGATGGGGGGAGTTTGGGATGGGGGAGTTTGAACTCTGGGATGGGGGAGTTGGAACTCTGGGATGGAGGAGTTGGAACTCTGGGATGGGGGAGTTTGAACTCTGGGATGGGAGAGTTGGAACTCTGGGATAGGGGAGTTGGAACTCTGGGATGGGGGAGCTGGAACTTTGGGATGGGGGAGTTGGAACTCTGGGATGGGGGAATTTGGGATGGGGGAGTTGGAACTCTGGGATGGGGGAGTTTGGACTCTGGGATAGGGGAGTTTGAAGTTTGGGATGGGGGAGTTTGGATGGGGGAGTTTGAACTCTGGGATGGGGGAGTTGGAACTCTGGGATGGAGGAGTTGGAACTCTGGGATGGGGGAGTTTGAACTCTGGGATGGGAGAGTTGGAACTCTGGGATAGGGGAGTTATCCCAAAACGGAGCCGCTGCTTTTGGGTGTGATGGGAATTTTTTGACTGGTGAGCTGGACATTGAGCTCCAGGGAATTTAGTGCCTGGGAATTTGGCATTGGGACGTTTGGCTCTGGAATATTTAATGTTGGGGCATTGGGCATCCAGGGAATTGAGCTCTGGGATATTTGGTGCCTGGGAATTTGGTTCCTGGGAATTTGGCATTGGGGCATTAAACACCAAGGAATTTGGCTCTGGGATATTTAGTACCTGGAAATTTAGTGCCTGGGGAATTTGGCATTGGGGTATTTGGCTCTGGAATATTTAGAGTTGGGACATTAAACACCAGGGAATTGAGCTCTGGGATATTTAGTACCTGGGAATTTGGTGCCTGGGGAATTTGGCACTGGAACATTTAGCTCTGGAATATTTAGTGTTGGGGCATTAAACACCAGGGAATTGGCTCTGGGATATTTAGTACCTGGGAATTTGGTGCCTGAGGAATTTGGCATTGGGGTATTTGGCTCTGGAATATTTAGAGTTGGGACATTAAACACCAGGGAATTGAGCTCTGGGATATTTGGTGCCTGGGAATTTGGTGC
Organism: Pseudopipra pipra; assembly: GCF_036250125.1. NCBI lineage: Eukaryota > Metazoa > Chordata > Aves > Passeriformes > Pipridae > Pseudopipra > Pseudopipra pipra. The sequence continues at coordinate 6,560,335 of NC_087570.1, read as the reverse complement.
CTGGGAATTTGGCATTGGGACATTAAACACCATGGAATTTGGCTCTGGGATATTTAGTACCTGGGAATTTAATGCCTGAGGAATTTGGCATTGGGGCATTCAGCTCTGGAATATTTAGTGTTGGGGCTTTGGGCATCCAGGGAATTTAGTGCCTGGGGAATTTGGCTTTGAGGTGTTTGGCTCTGGAATATTTGGAGTTGGGGCATTAAACACCAGGGAATTGATCTCCGGGGAATTCAGAGCCTGGGAATTCAGTGCCTGGGTCATTTAACGGCAGAGGGTTCAGAACTGGAGTGTTCCCCACTGGAGCTTTAAGTTGGGATTAATTATTGGGATATTTCCCAACGGGGTGTCCAGCATTGCTGCAGAAATGGGGTATTTAGCCCTGGGGCAATAAACCCCGGGGTATTTAGCTCTGAGGGAATTAATATCGGATATTTAGACCTGGGGGGAAAATAAACACAGGGTTTTTTAGCTCTGAGTCATTAAACATCGAGGTATTTAGCCCTGGGGCAATAAAACCCCGGGGCATTTAGCTCTGGGTCATTAAAATTTCGGGTATTTAGCCCTGGGGCAATAAACCCCGGGGCATTTAGTTCTCGGGGAATAAATGTCGGGGTATTTAGCTCTGGGTCGTTAAATATGGGAGTTTTTAGCTCTGGGTCGTTAAATATGGGAGGTTTTAGCTCTGGGTCGTTAAATATGGGAGTTTTTAGCTGTGGGTCGTTAAGCATCGGGGTTTTTAGCACCGGGACATTGAGCGCGAGGGTGTTTAGTGCTGATGGCCAAAGCACTTGAGCACCGGGTCATTAAACAGCGGGGGTTCAGCTCCGGGGGATTTAGGGTTGGGCCGTTCAGCACCAGGGTATGAAATATCGGGGCGTTTAATGTCGGGGGCATTCGGCACTGGGGCATTAAATGCCGGGGCAGTCAGGTCTGGGGCATTTAGGGTTGGGGCACTGAGCGCTGGAATAATCCCTGGAGCATTTAACCTCGGATATTTGGGGTCGGGGCACTGAGCACTGGAATATTAATCACTGGGGCATTTAACCCTCGGGTATTTAGGGCTGGGGCACCGAACACTTTTAGATCAGGGCATAAAGCATCAATTTGGCTCCGGGGCACTGAGCGTTGGGGCGTTTAGCCCTGGAAAATCAAACACTGGGGCATTTAGCCCTGGAAAATCAAACACTGGGGCATTTAGCCCTGGAAAATTAAACACTGGGGCATTTAGCCCTGGAAAATCAAACACTGGGGCATTTGGCCCCGGGATATTGAACACTGAAGCATTTAGGGTCGGGGCACTGAGCACTGGAGCATTCAGATTGATGCTCAAAGGACCAATGAACTCAGCTCTGGGGCACTCGGGGTGGGGGCATTTGGCACTGGGGCATCAAACATTGGGGAATTTAGCACCGGGGCATTGAGCTCTGGGGCATTAAACATCGGGGCATTGAGCTCTGGGGTATTTAGGATCTCTGCATAAAATATCGGGGCATTTAACATCAGGGGATTCAGCTCCAGGTTATTCAGGGTCGGGGTATTAAATATTGGAGTGTTTAACCCTTGGGGTATTTAGGGTTTGGGCATTAAACTTCGGGGCATTTAGCTTGGGGTATTTAGGGTTTGGGATATTAAACACTGGGGCATTTAGCTTGGGGTATTTAGGGTTTGGGATATTAAACATTGGGGCATTTAGCTTGGGGTATTTAGGGTTTGGGATATTAAACATTGGGGCATTTAGCTTGGGGTATTTAGGGTTTGGGGCATTAAACATTGGGGCATTTAGCTTGGGGTATTTAGGGTTTGGGGCATTAAACATCAGGGTCTTAAGCTCTGGGACATTTAGCTCTGGGGCAGTTACTGTTTAGGGCATTAAACATCGGGGTGTTAACTCTGGGGTATTTAGGGTTATAAACTGGGGCATTTAGCTCTGGGGTGTTTAGTATGGGATATTAAACAGAATGGAATTTGGCTCTGGGGTGTTTAGTGTTGGGGCATTAAACATCGGGGTGTTAACTCTGGGGTGTTTAGGGTTGGGCCATTAGAAGTTGGGGCATTTAGTTCAGGGACATTTCATATTGGGGTGTTAAAAATTGGGGCATTTGGCTCCGAGGGATTTAGGGTTCAGATATTAAACATCAGGGTGTTTAGCTTTGGGGTGTTTAATGTTTGGGGTATTAAACATCGGGGCATTTAGCTTTGGGGTATTTGGTGTTTGGAGCAATAAACATCAGGGTCTTAAGCTCTGGGATATTTAGTGTATGGTAGTAAAAATGTGGGGATTTAGTTCTGGGGTATTTAATGTTTAGGGTATTAAACATTGGGGGGTTTAGCTTTGGGGTATTCAGTGTTGAGCCTTTACATATGGGGGTATTTGACTCTGGGGTGTTTAGGGTTGAGTATCAAACATCGAGGTGTTCAGCTCTGGGGTTTTTAGTGTTTGGGGTATTAGAAACGGGGGCATTTAGTTCTGGGGCATTTAGTGTTGGGGTATTAAAATTTGGGGCATTTAGTCCTGGGGTATTTAATGCTTAGGGCATTAAACATCGGGGCATTTGGTTCCAGGGTATTTAGGACTGGGGTATTAAATATTGGGGTGTTCAACTCTGGAATGTTTAATGTTTGGGGTATTAAACATCGGGGTGTTTAGCTCTGGGGTATTTAGGGTTGGGGAATTAAACATTGGGGGTTTAGCTTTGGGGTATTCAGGGTTGGGGAATTAAACATTGGGGTGTTTGGCTCTGGGGTATTCAGGATTGGGGAATTAACATCGGGGGGGTTAGCTTTGGAGTGTTTAGTGTTTGGGGTATTAGACATCATGGAATTGAACTCTGGGATATTTAGGGTTGGGGAATTAAAAGTCGGGGGGGTAGTTCTGGGGTATTTAGTGTTTGAGGTATTAAACATCGTGGAATTTGGCTCTGGGGTTTTTGGGTTGGGGAATTAAGCGTCGGGGTGTTCAGCTCCGGGGAATTACTGTCTGTCCCGTGCCCCGTCGCTCCCGGGCCGTTCCAGAGCTCCCCGGTGAGGCCCCAGGCGCTGCTGAATTCCCAGACACGAGGGATTTGCATTTGAGGGATTTTCACTTGAGGGATTTTCACTCGGACCCGGAGCCCCCGAGAAATCCCGGCTCCCTGGGAACCTGCCCCCGGGGTGGCCGCTCCCCGCGGGGACACAGCTGCCGGTGCCAGCTTCCAAATAAACCTTCCCCGGAGGACACACGGGCACACACGGGAGAGGGTGGGATGGTTGGGGACAGGTGGGAATGTTGGGGAGAGGATGGGAATGCCGGGAAGAAGTTCTGAACACTGGGGAGAGAGTGGCAATGCCAAGGAGAGGGTGGGAATGCCGGGAAGAGGGTGGTAATGTTGGGGAGAGAGTGGGAGTGCTGGGGAAAGGGTGGGAATGCTATGGAGAGGGTGGAAGGATTGGGAAGAGGGTGGAAATGCCAGGGAGAGGGTGGAAGAACGGGGGAGAGGGTGGGAATGTCGGGGAGAGGGTGGAAGAACTGGGGAGAGGGTGGGAATGTTGGGCAGAGGGTGGCAATGCTAGGGAGAGGGTGACAATGCCAGGGAGAGGGTGACAATGCCAGGGAGAGGGTGACAATGCCAGGGAGAGGGTGGGAATGCAGGGGAGAGGGTGGGAATGTTGGGCAGGGGGTCTGAATGATGGGGAGAGAGTAGGAATGGGGGGAGAAGGTGGTGATGCCAGGGAGGGGGTGGAAATGCCAGGGAGAGGGGCACTATGCTGGGGAGAGGGTGGGAATGCTGGGGAGAGGGTGGGAATGCCGGGGAGAGGGTGGGAATGTTGAGGAGAGGGTTGGAAATGTTGGGGAGAGGGTGGGAAATGTTGGGGAGAGGGTGGGAATGCTTCGAAGAGGGTGGAAGTATGGGGGAGAGGGTGGGAATGCCAGGGAGAGGTTGGCAGCGTTGGGAGAGAAGGTGGGAATGCTGGGGAGGCGGTGGGAATGCTGGGAAGAAGTTCTGAACACTGGGGAGAGAATGACAATGCCAAGGAGAGGGTGGGAATGCTATGGAGGGGGTGGAAGGATTGGGGAGAGGGTGGAAATGCCAGGGAGAGGGTGGAAGAACTGGGGAGAGGGTGGGAATGTCGGGGAGAGGGTGGAAGAACTGGGGAGAGGGTGGGAATGTCGGGGAGAAGGTGACAATGCCGGGAAGAAGTTCTGAGCACTGGGGAGAGGGTGGCAATGCCAGGGACAGGGTGGCAATGCCAGGGAGAGAGCGGCGTCTCTGGACACCGCACCGCTGCCCATGGGGCCATGGATCTTCCCCACCACCCTTCTCCTCCTCCTCCTCCTCTCCCAGCGCGGCTCTCTCCGCCTCCGGCTGCGGGAGGCGCGGCGGGTCCAGCAGAGAGCAGTGGTAACACACCGACACCCTGCCCATCCCGGCCTTTCCAGTAAATCTCAAACTTCCCTGGAAAGAGCAAAGTGGAATTTGCCAAAAAACCCACGGAGCTTAATTTAAAAAAAAAACCAAAACCAACCCAAAACCCAACCCCACCGCGGTTTTTCCCGGTGGTGGCGGCGGGCCGGGATTGCCGGGCTGAGCCGAGACTTGGTAACAGCAAAGCAAATAATATATAAAAAAAACCAAAACCAAAACCAACAACCTTGTAAAAATAAATTACGGGCTTCTCTATTAAATTATCCCGCCCCGCTGGAGCGGGACACCCGCGGCCTTTGATGGAGCCGCGGCCCGGCCGTTCCCAGCCCGGGGATGGGGCGGCGGGACCCGACGGTAATGGGGGATGACGGCTCGGAAAAGCGAGACGGGCCCTTCGTTAATGAGCCCTAACGAAGGCCGGGGGGCCCCCGAGCCGCCGGCGGGTTCTGCTGAGCCGGCGGGGCCGGCGGGGCCGGGGCGATGCCCCGAGGCGGCGGCGGGGGCCGAGCGGGGGCTGGGAGCGGTGGGGTTTGTCTCCTTCCTCTCTGTCCCTCGCTTTTCCAGTGGGAAAGATGGAATTCGAGGGAATTCAGTGGCAGGTGTGGATCGAGGAGATGGGGCTTGAGCCGTTCTGAAAAGAAGGGGGAGGGAGAGATGAGAGCATGAGAGCAGCCCCAGCTTGCTGCGGGCTTGCAACCAGCTTGCAACAGGTTTGCAACAGGTTTGCAACAGCTTTGCAATGGGTTTACACAGGGAAGGTGCAATGGGACTGAACTAGGCTTGCAAGGGGTTTAAAATGGGTTTACAATGGGTTTGCAAAGGGTTTGCAAGGGGTTTGAAATGGCCTTCCAAGGTCCCCACTGAGTTTGCAATGAGCTTGCAAAGGGTTTACAATGAGGTTACAAATGGGTCCACTACGGGCTTGAAAACAGCTTGCAAGGGGTTTACAATGGGTTTACAGTGGGTTTACAAAGGGTTTGAAATGGGCTTGCATTTGGCTTGCAACAGGTTTGCAACAGGTTTGCAACAGGTTTGCAATGGATTTACACAGGGAAGGTGCAATGGGATTGAAATAGGCTTGCAAGGGGTTTGCAATGGGTTTACAATGGGTTCACAGTGGGTTTACAATGGGTTTACAATGGGTTTGCAAGGGGTTTGAAATGGCCTTCCAACAGGTTCCCAACGGGTTTGAAAGGGCACCAGGCTTCCAAAGGGTTTCCAACAGGCCTGTGAGTGGCCTGCAATAGATTTACAATGGGTTTACAACGAGCTTGCAAAGGGCTTGCAATGCCTTCTCCTGACGGGGCTGCCCCGACATTCCCGACATTCCCGGGCTGCTCCCGCCCTCCCGGGCCCCTCTGGATCCGGCCCATCCTGGGAGCGGATGCTCTGCAACCTCCTCCTGCAAATCCTGTGCAAACCTGTTGCAAGCTCGTTGCAAACTCATTGTAACCCCCTTGCCAAGCCCTTTGAGCCCATCGTGAACCTGTTGCAAACCCCTTGCAAACCCTTTGCAATCTCACTGCAGACTCATTGGGGACCTTGCAAGCCCATTGCAAACCCTTTGTAAACCCATTGTAAACCCCTTGCAAGCCCATTGCAAACCCTTTGGAAACCCATTGTAAACCCCTTGCAAACCCATTGTAAACCCCTTGCAAGCCCATTGTAAACCCTTTGTAAACCCATTGTAAACCCCTTGCAAGCTGTTTTCAAACCCCTAGTGGACCCATTTGTAACCTCATTGTAAACCCTTTGCAAGCTCATTGCAAACTCAGTGGGGACCTTGGAAGGTCATTTCAAACCCCTCGCAAACCCATTGCAAACCCATTTTAAACCCCTTGCAAGCCTATTTCAATCCCATCGCACCTTCCCTGTGTAAACCCATTGCAAAGCTGTTGTAAACCTGTTGCAAACCTGTTGCAAGCTGGTTGCAAGCCCGTAGCAAGCTGGGGCTGCTCTCATGCTCTCATCTCTCCCTCCCCCTTCTTTTCAGAACGGCTTTAAAATGAAGTTTACAACAATTTTACAGCAGGTTTGCCACAAGATTGTACCAGGCATGCAGTGGGCTTGCGAGGGCTCTACAATGAGTTTACAACAAGCTTGCAGTGGCTGTGCAATGGGCTTACAACAGGTTTGCAAGGGACTTGTGGTGGGTTTGCAGAGGGCTCACCATGAGCTTACAAGGGCCTTGCAACGGGTTTACAAGAGACTCGCAGTGAAGGCTGCAATGACCTTGGGAAAAAGGGCCTTACAACGGGTTTGCATCGGGTTTGCAACAGGTTTGCAACTGGGGAGGGACAGAAGCAAAGAAAATGAATAAACACCCCCCGAAATTTGGAGGATTATTTGCGTTTTTACCATTTTGGACGACTCTGGTGCGATTTCAGCCTCTGTGTTTGTAGCACAAAGGAAGGAATCCTCCCCCCCCCCCCCCCAAAATTCCCTAATTCCCGACATTTATTCCATGGAAATCTCCACACAAGCCCAGCCCAGCCCTTGCTGGGTGAGCAATCCCACCCCAACTAAACAGATTCCCATGGATTTGAGTGGGAAAACCTCCAAATATCCCATATTTCTGATTTTCTTTTCCCTTCCTGGGGTTACTCTGCTGGTGGGATTTCGCTTCCCTTTGGAGCTTTTCCCTGCTTTCTGTGGGATCTGAGGGGGTTTTTATGTCCTTTTTTTTTTGGAAAAAGGCACTTTTTTTTCAGAGAAAAAAGTATTTTTTTGGGGAGAAAAAATTGTGTTTTTAAAAGAAAAGCTTTGTGAGGAAATGAACGTTTCTTCACAGGGGAAAAGGTTGGGTTTTTTTATTTTTTTGAGAAGAAGAGAGGGTTTTTTTGGGGCAAAAGAGGGTTTTATGGGGAAAAGGGGTGTTTTCGCTGGGAAAAAAAGCCTTAGGGAAGAAAAAAGGGGCTTTGGAAAAAAAGAAGGTGGTTTTTAGGGGGAAATGGGATTTTTTCTGAAAAAGACTCTTTTTTTGAAAAGATTTTTTTTTAGGAAAAAAATAGGAATTTTTGATGAAAAAAAAAGGGGCATTTTTTGGAAAAAGCTTCTTGGGAAAAAGGTTTTTTTTTTCCCTTGGGAAAAGATTTTTTTGGAGAGAAAAAAAGAGCTTTTTTTGGGGGGGGGAAATCCATCCTTGAGGGAATGGTGGATTTTTTTGGGGAAGCAAACGGAGCGGTGAGTTTTTTCCTGTGGATGCAGAGTGTTTATCCCTCCACACATCCAGTGACCAGGGAGGTGTTTTCCTGGAGAAACCACTCAAATTTGCAAGAAAACCTTCTTTCCCGAAGCAGGGATGAAATGTTTGGGATTATTAAAGGATTGGGACACGTTTGGAAGCACCTCAAGGCTTCCCTTGGCCATCCCGCTCTTGGAATGTGCTGGAGAATCCCAAATCCCCCATCCCCGTGTGCATCCCCCCCTAATTTGGGTGGGATCACCTCCCAAACCTCCAACCCCCAAGAGCCTGGCTCTGAGGAAGGTGCTCCAAGTCCATCCGTGGGACTTTCTCCTCCATTAACCCCTGGGATGGTCCCACGGGAAAGGATCTATTGGATCTTGGGAATGCTGGCAAGGAAAAATGACCTCGGGGAGCACTTCTGGGCTGTTTAAGGTGGGATTGAACCAGGCTTGGTGTCACCTGGGCGGGAGGGGAGTGCAGCTGGATCTGGGCTCTTGTCTCCCACTGCAGGAGGTCACGGAGGCTTCGGGATCCAAGCCGGGCTCAGCTGGGCTGGCCTTGGCCCTTGGGGCTGGTGTTGGCACCCTGAGGACATGATTGGCTGGAAACAGGTCTCCTGTTGACCAAACATTGAGCCTGGGAGTGGGTGAGCTCATCCCAGAGCTGCCTCCAGCCCGATCCCGCCTTGCTTTTGTGGCACATCCAGCGATTTTTGGGCAAAATAAGTGTGGGGTCACCTGTGCTTGACCCAGACCTGTCACAGCTGACCCCAGACTGACACAGGGTTTAGGCTGTGCCCTCCAAGACCTGCATGGGTGATGCTCTGAGGTTCTTCCTGTGTCTCCTCCAGCACAGGATGGAGCTCCATCCGTCCCCGCTCGGCTCCTCTCCAGCCGTGTGGTTTGATACCACGGATCCACCAGCTCAGATCCTCCTCGTGGCACAATTCATGGATCTGGGGGGCAAAAGCTGCCTTGGAATCTCCGGGAACAGCTTTTTTTCCTCACTTTGCCCAGAGCTGACCCGTTGCTGGTTGGGTTTCTCCTCCAGCTTTGGTTCCTGGCTGATGTTAAACCCACCAAGCCTCGTCACCCTCGTCTCATCACACACAAACAGGGGCTGGGAACACGCAAAGCTGGGGAGCTCCCAGGGCAAAGTTGGCTTTGCAAGTGTCCACCCAGAGGGATGGACACCTCCAACTTGCTCTGATCTCCAGGGTTCACTCCACTCCTCCCAGCTCCCCATGGCTCTGCTTCTCCAGCCCAGCCCTGCTGCTTCTCTTGCAAGACTTTCATCCCTTGCCCACACCAAGACCTTCATCTCTTTACACAAAGATCTTGATCTCCTGCCCACACCAAGACCTTAATCCCTTTTCCACACCAAGTCCTTCATCCCTTCCCACACCAAGTTCTTCATCCCTTCCCACACCAAGTCCTTCATCCCTTTCCCACACCAGGATTTTCATCCCTTCCCACACCAAGATCTTCATCTCTTGCTCACACCAAGACCTTAATCCCTTTTCCCCACCACGTCCTTCATCCCTTTCCCCCACCAAGTCCTTCACCCTTTGCCCACACCGAGACCTTCATGTCTTGCTCACACCAAGACCTTTCATCTTTTCTTTACACCAAGACCTTCATCCTTTTCCCACACCAAGACCTTTATCTCCTGCCCCCACCAAGACCTTCATCCCTTGCCCACACCAAGATCTCCAAGGCTTGGATACACAATCCCAGGTGAGACTCCATCCCATTCCCACCAGGGTTCCTGTGGGGTCACATCCTCCCTCTTTCCTCTGCTGCCCTCTGATTATTTACCCACCCCTCGGCTTCTTCCTTTTCCCACCCTTTGAAAGAGCCTTTTTGCTTCCTTTTGAGTCATCCCTGAGTTCCTGCTCCCTCCCAGCCAGGTTGTGAGGGTTGGATGGGCCACCCTGCTCCGGGAAGAAGGATGGGAGAGGAGAGGGTGAGATGTCACCCAGGCCTTGTGCTCTGAGCAGAAGGGAAGGTGACAGATCTTCAGGAGCAGGACAGTCTTTCCAACACACTCGGGATGTTCCACGTGTGGCCAGTCCAGCCCCTTGGATTGGTGTCCCCTTCCTGGGATGCTGTGGCCAGTTGGGACCTTCCCAGGTCCAGGGACAGAGGAGAGGGAGCGATGCAGGGACAGCAGGATTGCCAGGATGGGAGATGTGGGGGAGCAGGGCTGGGGTGGGGAGGGAGAGGAGGGTGAGGGGAGGGGGTCACACAGGCACGGAGGGGGGAGGCTGTTCCTGGAGAGGACGGAGCCAATCCCACCTGGAAGGGCTCCAGCCCTGGAAGTGTCCAAGGCCAGGCTGGACGGGGCTTGGAGCAACCTGGGCCAGTGGAAGGTGTCCCTGCCCACGGCAGGGGTGGGATGGGCTGGGCTTTGAGGTCCTTCCAACCCAACCCACGCTGGGATTCCATTCCATGAAAATCCACATTTGTCATCAGACCCCCTCAATTCCACCCCCCCAATTTCCAGAACGTGGAGATCCCAAATCCCCCCATTTTCAGCCTCCTTCCCCTTCTCCTTCCCCTTTTCTAACCGGGGAAAGGTTGGAACAAAACCCCTGGGAATGATTTCGGCTCAACAGGTCGGACAGAGGCCGCGCCGCCGGCGCAGCTGTCGCTTCCCATTTTCCAGCCCCGTGCACCGGTGGGAATTTAATGGAAATAACCCCCCCTCATCCTATGGCACGTCCAACCCTCCCCCTGCCTCCCAATCCGGCCTGGCACGAAAATCCATGGCCAACATGTTCTCTGAGGAGTTTTTTTTCCCCCTAAATCCTTCCCGGCAGAGTTCTGTGGGAGTGCCCCAGCCCGGATCAACATCCCGGCCCCGGGAACACGGGAGGGGGGAGATCCCAAAGGATCGGGCTGGACCTGATGTTTGACGTGAAGAAAAAAGGGGGGTTTGGGTGTATTTTTCGTGATTTTTTAGGATTTGTGGGAGGTTTAAATCCCTCAGGGGTTGTAAATTTATAATTTATAATATATAAAAAAATATATAAAAAAATATATAAATATCTATAAATATAAATATAACATACATATAAATATATATATAACCTATATATAAATATATATATTTATAATTTATATTCATATACTTATACGATTTCTATACTTCTATATTTTTTATTTATAATTTGACGTTATAATACTTAAATATTTTATCTATATATATAATATATATAAAAATATATATTTTATATGTCTACACACATAGAGAGTTACATATGTATTACTATATGTGTATATATTTATCTATATTATATTATATACTATATTGTATATATTTGTTTATAGAATGTATAATATATATTTATTTATATTTATAATATATTACAATAATTTTTATTATATATTTATATATTATACATAACAATATATTGTGTATATTTGTTTATAGAATGTATAATATATATATTTATATTCTATAATATATTATAATAAATTTTTATTATATATTTATATTTTATATATAACAATATATTGTGTATATTTGTTTATAGAATGTATAATGTAATATATATTTATTTATATTCTATAAGATATAGTATATTATAACATTATATATTTATATATATTATATATGATACTATATATTTCTATTATGCAATTATATTTTTATATATTTAGGTATATTTCTATGTAATATATTACATTATATATTTATATCATATAGTTATATCTATGTAAATATAGATAAATACAGATAAAAATAAAATATAAAACGTAAAAATGAATATTAAAATATATAATATATATTTATATGTATCATATATATAATTTTTATATAAATATAAAACATCCAAAGATACAGGTGAAAAATTATATATTGAAATGTAATTTATGCACTAAAATATATAAAATTGATAACCCCTTTTCCCCATCAAGGGGGGAAAGGAGAGCTCAGCCTGAGGCTCAGCTGCCTCCAGCTTAATCCCCCCCAGCTCCTACCAAAGAATAGAGCCTTTATTAATTAAAGAATGAAATCAAACCAGAGATTCCCGAAAATATTTCCTGCTGGGCACGTGCCCCCAAATCCCAGCGCCAGGGGGGCTCCTTGGCCCTGGATCCTGACCCCCAGCACTGCCCTCAAACAGCCTCCTGCAGCTTCTAGGCTCAGTTTTAGTGGGGTTTAGGGGAAATAAGGGTTGTTTTCCTGCCTGGAAATGAGAATGAATGGCCAGGAATAGGAGTGGAGGCTGAAAATCCACCAAAATATGGGAAAGGATGGCCAGGAATAGGAGTGGAGGCTGAAAATCCACCAAAATATGGGAAAGGATGGCCAGGAATAGGAGTGGAGGCTGAAAAATCCACCAAAATATGGGAAAGGATGGTCAGGAATTAGAGTGGAGGCTGAAAATCCACCACATTTTTTAATTTTTCACGTTAAATCGGAGCTCCAGGAGAGAAGCAATCACGACCTTTTGATTTTAAGCAACGAATTCTACACAAATTAATCCATTTTTTTTAATCTTTTAAGATGCCCCCAAGCCCCCTTTCTTTGATACCCAGGGGTTGGATGCAGGAGGTTGGAAAAAAGGCACCTGAGGATTGCAAAAGGGGGGGGGAAAGTTGCAAAAAGGGGTCCCAGGTTTAAGAAAAAGGGTCCCTGATTTGCAGAAATGGGTCTTGATTTGTAAATTGGGGTCCCAGGTTTGCAGAAGGTCCCCTTAGGTTTAAGAAAAGACACCCCAAATTTGTCAGATGGGGCTCAAGGGTCGCCAAAAGGGGTCCCAGGTTTGCAAAAAAGGACCCCAGGTTTTAAGAAAAGGGACTCTGAGTTTGCAAAAGGGGGTCTCAGGTTTGAGAAAAAGGGTCCCTGATTTGCAAAATGAGGTCTTGGTTTGTTAATTGGGGTCCCAGATTTCAGACAAGGGACCTCAGAGTTAAGAAATGGCCCCCCCAGGTCCCAAAAATGGGTCTCAGGTTTAAGTCAAGTCACCCCCAAGTTTAAGAAGAGGAGCCCTGGTTTGCAAAAAAGGCCCCCCAGGTTCCCAAAATGGGGTCCCAGGTTTGCAAAAAGGACCCCCCAGATTTCAGACAAGGGATCCCCCAGATATAAGAAATGATATATCCAAATGATATATTCCAAAACCGGGGTCCCAGCGTTGCAAAAAGGGGATCCAGGTTGAAGAAAAGTTGCCCCAAGTTTAAGAAAATGAGTTTAAGAAAATTCTCCTTCCCCCAAAATTTAAGAAAAAGCCCCCCAGGTTCCCCAAACCGGGTCCCAGGGTTGAAAAAGACACCCCAAATTCAAGGAAAGGCTCCCCCAGTGTTCCCAAAACGGAATCCCTGGTTCCTGGTTTGCTGAAGGGATCCCAGATTTCCCAAAAATGCCTCCGGATTTAATAAAACAACCCCCAAATCTGCAGGTTTGGGGTGCCAGGTTTGCAGGATCCCAAATCCCAGGTGGATTTCCCACCCTGGCCCACGTGGGAATGGCCCTTGGACCCCTGCCACGGGTATTACCCTTCCCAAATCTGGGTATTACCCTTCCCAAATCTGGGTATTACCATTCCCAAAGCCGAGTTTTGGGAAATGATGGAGCTGGCAACGACCCCCCCGGGGGCTTGGGGGGAGATTTCCCTGGATAATCCTCTAATTCCTTGAGCCCCGGGCTCCCATTGCTGCAAAAAAAGGCACCAGAGGTGCCTGGTGGGAGCAGGGAAGGCCTTCCTGGGGCTGGTTGTGGCCCCAAATCCCTGAGATCCCAAACCTGGAGTTTAGGGGATCCCCCCCCCAAGTTAAACGTGGAATTGGGGTGGGGGGTTGGGAGTGGGGTCCCCCAAGAAACCCGTTTTTGGGGGGGGTGTCCCCCAGGAAAGTCCTTTTTGCAGCATTGGGGTGTCCCCCAAAGTTTGCAGCTCAGAGTCAGCCATTGGGGTGTCCCCTCGAATGTGGGGTCCCCTCAAACATGGGGTCCCCTAAAACCCCTCGAACAGGGGGTCCCCTAAAACCCCTCGAACAGGGGGTCCCCTCAAACACCCATTTCTGCACTCTTGGGGTCCCCCAAAACACCCATTTTGGGACTGGGGGTCCCCCAATAAACCCACTTTTGCACTTTTGGGGTCCCCCACAAACCCTATTTTTTTGGGCCCCCAAAGCCCCATTTTGCAGCACTGGGACCCCAAATCCACCTGCTTTTGGGGTGTGGGATCCCCCAAAAGTCCCAGAGTGGGGGCCATTTTTTCACTGTTGGGGTCCCCAAAAGACCCATTTTAGGACTTGAGGACCCCCCAACAAACCCCTTTTTGCACTCCTGGGGTTTCCCAAAAGACCCATTTTTTGCAGTGTCGGATCCTCCCAAAAATATCCAATTTTCCACCAGAGGGTTCCCCCAAACACCCCATTTGGCACTTTTGGGGTCCCCCAATAACCCCAAATCTGCACTCTTGGAGTTTCCCAAAAAGCCCCATTTTTCCAGCCCGGGGTCCTCAAAAACCTCTGATTTTGCAGCATTGAGATCCCCCCAAAAATCGATTTTTGGAGTGTGGGTTCCCCCAGGAAACCCATTTTTCACTCTTGGGGTCCCCCAAAAGACCCATTTTTCCAGTGTGGAAAATGATAAAATAAACTATAATAAAATATAAATAATACACTCTAATAATACAATAATACATAATTAAAATTACTAGAAACTAAGAGAATATAAAACTAAAATAAGAGAAAAAAACCCGACATTAAACCCAAAGAATAGTAAAATAAAAGGAATCCAAAATAAAGACCATTAAAAACTGAAATAAAAGGGCCCCAAATCCAAGCCCAGGAAAACCCAAGGATGTGACTCTAAAAATAATTCAATAATTCAATTAATCCTGTTTATTATTTCCCATCCCCCCTCCCCAAGTGCCCTCAGGACGCTCTGCTGGGGGAATTCCAGGGAGGGAAGGACTCGGGGCTGGAGTTCACACCTTTGCCTCCTTTTCTTCCTCCTCCTCCTCTTCCTCTTCTTCTTCCTTCTTCCTTCTCCTCTTCTTCCTGTTTTTCCTCTTCTTCCTCCTCTTCCTTGACCATTTCCTCCTCCTCTTCTTTTTCTTCCTCCTCCTCTTATTTCTCTTCTTCCTTTACTTCTTTCTCCTTTTTCTCCTTCTCTTCTTCTATTTCCTCTTCTTCTTCCTCATCTTCATCTTCTTCTTCCTCTTCCTCTTCGTCTTCCTTCTCCTCTTCCTCCTTTTCCTCCCTTTCCTCCTCCTCCTCCTCTTCTTCTTCCTCCTCCTTCTCCTTCTTTTTTTCTTCTTCCTTCTCATCTTCTTCCTCTTCTTCTTCCTCCTCTTTCTCCTTCTCTTCCTCTTCTTCTTCCTCCTCCTCTTCTTCCTGCTCTTCCTCTTCCTCTTCTTCTTCTTCTTCTTCCTCCTCTTCTTCTTCCTCTTCTTCCTCTACTTCTTCCTCCTCTTTCTCCTTCTCTTCCTCTTCTTCTTCCTCCTCTTCTTCCTCTTCCTCTTCTTCCTCCTCCTTCTCTTCCTCTTGTTCCTCCTCCCCTTCTTCTTCCTCCTCTACTTCTTCCTTGTTGTCCTCCTCCTTTTCCTCCTCCTCCTCTTCTCCCTCCTCCTCATTTTCTTCATCTTCTTCCTCCTCTTCTTCTTCTTCCTCCTCCTCCTCTTATTCCTCTTCTTCCTTCTCTACTTCTTCCTCCTCTTTCTCCTTCCTCCTCCTCTTCTTCATCGTCTTTTTCCTCCTTCTCTTCCTCTTCTTCCTCCTCCTCTTCCTCCTTTTCCTCCCTTTCCTCCTCCTCCTCTTCTTCTTCCTCCTCCTTCTCCTTCTTTTTTTCTCCTTCCTCCTCATCTTCAGCTTCTTCTTCCTCCTCCTCTTCTTCCTGCTCTTCCTCTTCCTCTTCTTCTTCCTCTTCCTCTACTTCTTCCTCCTCTTTCTCCTCTTCTTCTTCTTCTTCTTCTTCCTCCTCTTATTCCTCTTCTTCCTGCTCTACTTCTTCCTCCTCTTTCTCCTTCCTCCTCCTCTTCTTCATCGTCTTTTTCCTCCTTCTCTTCCTCTTCCTCCTTTTCCTCCTCCTCCTCTTCTTCCTCCTTCTCCTCTTATTCCTCCTCCTCTTCTTCATCCCTCCCTCCTCCTCCTCCCCCTCCTCCCCTCTCCCCGGGGGTTCCCGGTCCTTTGTTCTCCCTCCTCAGCAGCACCGGGAGGGGGGGGGTGGTTTTTTTTTTGCCGTTTCCTAAATCAAATAAACACGGTTTTTTTCCCACCTTTCTGGAATTTTCCTGCCCCGGGAATGGCCCCGGCCGGGCTTGGATTTGATTACTTTGGATTTTAAGAATTATTTTTTTTTTGGTAGTTTGTTCTCTGGCTGTTCCAGGAAGAGGAAAAACAACCCTCCCCCCACCCCCTTGGGTGGGGAATCACATCCCAAAAAAAACCTGGAAAAAATTCCACCGGGGATGAAAACTTGTCAGAAAAGGTTTTCCCTTAAAAAAAAAAAAAAAACAACAAAAAAGTGGATTTTGGGATGCTGGAGAACTGCCCACTCCACCCATGGCACCCCCAGCCCGAGGGACATCCCAAAAATCCCCCATCCCTGGATGAGGGGTGGAAAACCATCCCCCAAAAATCACAGTTCCTCCCCTGGGGGGGGTTTAGGGGGGAAATCCGAGGAAAACTTGGGAACATCTGCTCCAACAATTCCCACTTTCCCCGTCAGTGGGACTTAAGGGGGGAGATTTTGGAAAAAAATTATGGAAAATCCGCCCCAAAAAGTCACAATTGGGAAAATACGCCCCAAATTTCTCTCATTAGTGGGATTTAGGGGGGAAATTCGGGGGGAAAACTATGGAATATCCACTCCAGAAAATCACATTTCCTGTGAAATGTGAAATCCAGAGGGATTTGAGGGGGGAATTTTAGAAAAACCATGGAAAACCCGCCCAGAAAAGTCACATTTTCCCTCATTGGTGGGATTTAAGGAAGAAATGTTGGAAAAAATATGGAAAATACGCACAAAAAAAGAAATGTTTTTCCCCATCAGTGGGATTTAAACAAGAAATTTGGGGAAAATTGTGGAAAATCCACCCCAAAAAGTCACAATGTCTCTCCTTGGAGGGTTCTAAGGGGGAAATTTTGGAAAAACTACGGAAAATACGCCCCAAAAAGTCCCATTTTCACCCATTGGTGGGATTTAAGGGTAAATTTGGGGAAAAACTCTGGAAAATCCACGTCAAGAAAATCTTATTTTCCCCATTGATGGGATTTAAGGGGGAAATTTTGGAAAAATTTGGCAAAATATGCACAAAAAAAAGAACATTTTCCCCCATCAATGGGATTTAAGGGAGAAATTTTGGGAAAATTATGGAAAATCCACCCCAAAAAGTCACAATTTCTCTCCTTGGTGGGATCTTGTTGGAAAAACTGTGGAATATTCTCTCCAGAAATTCACGTTTACCCCCTCTTTCAGAAGGATTTAAGGGGAAATTTTGGAAAAACAGTGGTAAATCCACCCCGAAAAATCCCATTTCCCCCCATTGGTGGAATCTGAGGGGAAAATTTAAGAAAAGTTCCAAGACATATTCTCAAATAAATCACATTTTCCCCCCATCAGTGGGATTTAAGGGAGAAATTTGGGAAAAAATGTGGAAAATCCACCCCAAAAAGTCACAATTTCTTTCCTTGGTGGGATCCAAGGAGGAAATTTTGGAAAAATTGTGCAAAATACGCACTATATATATATTTCATAGATATAAATTTGCAGTTTTCTAACAATAAAAAGACCCCAAATTCCCATATATATATAATATACAATAACTAGATTACATTTATATGTATTTTATATTTTTTTTTCAGTTTTCTAGTGAAAAAAGGACCCTAAAACCTCCATATATGTATTTTTACATAATTTTTTTTCAGCTTTCTAGTGAAAAAACCCAATTGAACTCCCATATATATTTTTGGATGAATAATGTTGTGGCTTCCCAGTGAAAAAACCCAAACTCAATCCCCCCATATATATTTTTATCTATAATTTTGCAGCTTTCTAACAATAAAAAGACCCTAAATTCCCATATATACAAACATATAATTAATAAATAAATAAAATAAACAACTAAACTTCTTCCAGCTGTTCCCTGATATCCCAAATCCCAACGTTGATCGATTTTTCATGGAGGCAAACCAATAATTTCCCCCAAATTTTGGAAAATTCGATATTTTGGACAAAATCTTCCCCGGAAAATTAGGTTTGTTGTATCATTTTTTTGCTTCTTTCTCCCAAATTTATTTTCCCTCCTTGGGAAATGAATTTTAGGGATGTGGAGGGAACACAAAGGATTTTTTTGTCTCTGAACCCCATAAATCCGACGGGGGTTTTCGGTGGGCCGGGGGTTTTTTTCGGGCGGGTGACGTGGGAATTCACGGGTTTGGAGCCGCGATGGAAAGTTACAGTCGGGCGAACAAAGAAATCTTGGATTTGGGAATAAACAGGCGGGCCGGGAAACCGGGAGGAAACCTGGGGCAGGGGAAGGGAAGGGAGAGGAAAGGTCCCACCACGGGGGGTGGAGAAAATAACCCCGGAGGGGTCCCGGCGTGGGAAAGGGGCCGGGGGCTCCGGGAGGGGGATCCCAGCTGGAATTCTGTGGGATGGGGGAGAAAGGCAGCTCCAGGCACCCAAACACCCCCCCCCCGCCGCGTTTGGGGGGTTATTAGGGAATATCGGGGGGGAAGGGAGGATTTCACTGTCCCGGGGGTTATTAGGGAATATCGGGGGGGAAAGGGAGGATTTCACTGTCCCGGGGTTGGTTTAGCCTCGGGGGTCTTTGGGAGCAGCGGGAGTGGAGAGGAGGGAGGGGGGAAAGGGAATGAGTGTGGAAAAGAGGGAATGTGGAAAGGGAATGAGTGTGGAAAGGAGGGAATGTGGAAAGGGAATGAATGGAAAGGGAATGAATTTGGAAAGGGAGGGAGCATGGAAAAGGAATGAGGGTGCAAGGGAGGGGGTGGGGAAGTAGGGAATGGGGGAAGGGAATGAGTGTGGAAAGGGAGGGAGCGTGGAAAAGGAATGAGGGTGCAAGGGAGGGAGTGTGGAAAGGGAGAGGATGAGGAAAGGGAAAAGGGAAGGAGTGTGGAAAGGAGAGAGTGTGAAAAGGAACGAGTGGAAAGGGAGGGAGTGTGGGAAGGGAGTGGATGTGCAAGGGACAGATGTGGAAGAGGACCAAGTGTGGAAGGGAAAGGAATGTGCACAGGGAGGAGTGTGGAAGGAGAACAGTGCCAGGAGGGGCTGAGGCTGCAGAGGGAGGGAGTGTGCAAAGGGAAGGAACAACCCCAGAAAGGAAGAGGAACAGGGAGTGAGGGTGTAAAGGGGTGAGTGTGCAAGGGGTGAACATCTGCAAGGACAGCGAGTGTGCGGGGGAACCAGCATTCCAGGGAGCAAACTTCCAAAGGCAGGGAGTGGGGAAGAGGAGCAGGTGTGTGGGAAGGGAGTGTACAGAGAGAGTGAGTGTGGAAAGGGGAGCAAGGGGTGCAAGGGAGCAAGTGTGCCAGGGAATGGGTGTGCCAGGGAATGGGTGTGCCAGGGAATGGGTGTGCAAGGGAGGAGTGTGGAAAGGGAAGGAGTGTGGAAAGGGAAGGAGTGTGGAAAGGGAAGGAGTGTGGAAAGGAAGGAGTGAGGAAAGGGAAGGAGTGTGGAAAGGGAGGAGTGTGGAAAGGGGAGAAGTGTGGAAAGGAAGGAGTGTGGAAAGGGAGGAGTGAGGAAAGGAAGGAGTGAGGAAAGGAAGGAGTGTGGAAAGGAAGGAGTGAGGAAAGGGAAGGAGTGTGGAAAGGAAGGAGTGTGGAAAGGGAAGGAGTGAGGAAAGGAAGGAGTGAGGAAAGGAAGGAGTGAGGAAAGGAAGGAGTGAGGAAAGGAAGGAGTGTGCACAGGAACAAGTGTGCAAAGGGGAGAAGCTTTAAATGCGAGTGTGCAAAGGGAGCAAAGGGGGTGAGCAGGCAGTGAGAGAGCAAAGGGAGCCCGTGTGGAAAGGGGAGTGTGAGCAGGGGCTGAGTGTGCAAGGGGTGAGCAGGTACAAGGGCAGTGGGTGTGTGAGGGGCTGTTCAACCAGAGCCCCAGGAATTCCCGTTTTCCTGAAGTTTTCCCAATCTTTTAGAAAGTAAACTTAGAAACACGTTCATTGAAAAAGGGGTCTGGGGTCAGCTGAGCCCCCCCAGAGCCCACATTCCCGAGGCTGGGAATGGCCGTGTTTAGAGGGGTTTGGGGAGCAGATTCCCTAAATTTGGCTCCCTAAATTTGGCTGAGCAGGTGGGATGTGGAGACATGGTGGGACACAGGAGCTCCCCCCCAGCCCTGGGGATCCTGCCTGGAGTGTGACCCTGGGAAAAGGGTTTGGATGTGATGCTGCTCCCCCATCCCGGGGGAATTTCTGCATCCATCTGGCTCTGGAGCATCCCAAAAAGTAGGGAGTGAGGGGATGAGGAGCTGGGAGAGGCAGGAGGAGGCTCCTGGGCAAGATGGGTCCCATCACCCCGTCAGGCCGGAACACACCCAATCCTCCGCCTCGGGCAAGAGCTTGGAATGAGGAAGAGACTCCTCCTGCTCCTGCTGCTCCTGCTGCTCCTGCTGCTCCTGCTGCTCCTGCTGCTCCTGCTGCTCCTGCTTCCACAGCCTGGAAGCGGGGCCAGAGCCTCAGCCCAAAATCCAAGCCCACCCCAGAGAGAACTGTCCCCAGTGTCCCGAGTGCGGGCCCTGCTCCAGTGGTGCTCCAGGACACCACACAGAGGCCCATGGATGTCCTTCATCCCATGGATATCCTTCACCCCATGGATATCCTTCACCCCATGGATATCCTTCACTGCATGGATATCCTTCATCCCATGGATGTCCTTCACCCCATGGATGTCCTTCACCCCATGGATGTCCTTCACCCCATGGATATCCTTCATCCCATGGATATCCTTCACCCCATGGATATCCTTCATCCCATGGATATCCTTCATCCCATGGAGGTCCTTTATCCCATGGACATCCTTTATTCCATGGATATCCTTTGTCCCAAGGTTATCCTTTATTCCATGGATATCCCTTGTCCCAAGGATATCCTTTATTCCATGGATATCCTTCACCCCGTGAAGGTCCTTTGTCCCATGGATATCCTTCACCCCATGGATATCCTTCATCCCATGGATGTCCTTCATCCCATGGATATCCCTCACCCCATGGATATCCTTCATTCCATGGATGTCCTTCATCCCATGGATATCCTTCACCTCACAGATATCCTTCATCCCATGGATATCCTTCATGCCCTGGATGTCCTTTACCCCATGGATGTTCTTCACCTTCTGGAATATCTTTCATCCCGTGGATGTTCTTCACCTCACAGATATCCATCATCCCACAGGTATCCTTCACCCCACAGATATCCATCATCCCACAGGTATCCTTCACCCCACAGATGTTCTTCACCCCACAGATGTCCTTCACCCCATAGATGCCCTTCACCCCATAGATGTCCTTCACCTTGTGGAATAACCTTCACTCTGTGGATCTTCTTCATCCCCTGGATGTCCTGTACCCCATGAATGTCCTGTACCCCATGGATGTCCTGTACCCCATGGATGTCCTGTACCCCGTGGAATGTCCTTCATCCCCCCAGGAATATCCTACACACCACGAATGTCCTTCCCCCTTGGAATACCCTTCACCCCACAGATGTCTTCACCCCACAGTCTCCTCCATCCCTGTGCCCCCCCCAGTCCCACTGGGAAAAGGCCCCTATCCATGTCACGAGCTTCCCTGGACTCAGCCCCCTTTCCATCCCAGTGTTCCAGAGCAACAGGTGGGAACAAGCCCTGCCCTGACCTCACCCCCCCAAATTTTGGGGCTCCTCTGGCTGGGCTGGGCAAGTCCCGGCAGCTCCAGCTGGAGCAGGTTTGGAAGGGTGTTTGCCAGGATTTGACCTTGGTTTTGGGAAGGGAAAGGGTTTTTCAGTCAACCACCTTTTCTGAGGTCTCTGGGCAGTGGGGGGAACCCCTAAAATATTGACACCCTCTCCCAAGGAGCCGGGAAAAGAGGGAAAAATCAACCCCCAGTCCCAGGTTGGGGAGCGCAGGGTGGAATTCAAAAGCCGCAGGAATTTCAGAGGCTGAAAACTGTGGGAGGAATCCAAGCGACTGCGTGGGAACGGGCAGGTCCCGGCAGGACCCGGGGTGACCTGGCTTTGACATTCCCAAAAATCCGGATCCATCCCACCAGCAGTGCTGTGAGTCCCTGAACTCCCTCACCCCCGAAATTGTGGCTTGAAGCCCCCGAAGGGCCCCGATATGGGGGAGGGATGGACTCCAGGACTTGTCAGGATGCTCCGGGCATCCCCCAATCCCCCCGGGCCGGTTCCCCGGCGTGCCGGGACGTGCTGGGAAGCACTGGCTTTTCCAGCCTTTTCCTATCTCTCCCTTATGCAAAGAATTCGGGGCTAAAAACCAGCCCCTGGGGGGCTTCACTCCGGCTCCATCCCACCCTCCCCGCCGGAGACGCTGCCCGGGGGGCTGGATTTTGGGATGGCAGAGGAATTGTGTGGGTTTGCACGAGGGGATGGTGTGGGATGGCGTCATCTCACATGGGACTGTGTGGGAATTGCATGGGGTGATTGCACGGGATGGTTACGGGTAATTTGGTGGGATTCCTCGGGATGGTTGTAGGGGAATTGCACGGGGCGGTCGCACGGGATTTCATGGAACTCTGTGGGGTGGTTGCATGGGATGACTGTGTGGGATTGCATGGGATTCCTTGGGGTGCTTGCACAGGATTCCGTGGGATTGCATGGGATGGTTACAGGCTATTTAACAGGATTCCTTGGGATGATTGTAGGGGAATTGTGTGGGATTTCATGGAATTCCATGGCGTTATTGTGTGGGATTCCATGGAGTGATTGCACGGGATTCCTTGGTATGTCTGCACATGATTCCATGGGACTCCGTGGGATTGCGTTTGGATTCCGTGGGATTGCATGGGATGATTGTCTGGGATTCCTTGGGATGATTGCGTGGGATCATACGGCATTTCATGGGGTGAATCCATGGGAGGGCATTAGATTCCACTGGGATTGCACGGGATTGCATTAGATTCCATTGGGATTGCACGGGATTTCATGGGATTGTGTGGGAAGGAGAACCCGGCGGGAGCCACTCCCTCAGATGGGTGAGGGATTGTGGGGCTCGAGGAGTGGGGGATATCTGGGATGGAACCAGCTCGGCCTCCCTCCGGCACATCCCGGGGCTTTCTGACCTCCCCCATCCCATTCCCATCCCGGGCACTGGGGGAGGAAAATCCCCCTGAGATCCCAGAGCCGGTTTGGCAGCCGCCGAATTCCAGACCCGCCGGGGTTTAAAATTCTTAAAAGCCTCCAAAACTCCTGATCTGGCACCAAAAAAAAGCCTCTTTGGCGTCTCCTCGGCCAAACCGAGCGGAGAAAACGACCAAATTTGGGGATTTTGTGGCAGACAGCACCGATCCCCCTTCCCCACAGCCCGTTTTTGGGGGTCCCAAGCCCCAGTTCCGCCGTCTCCATCTAATGAGGGAGCTGTTCCCTCTCCCTCATTAAATCCCCTCATTAACCCGCGGGATTTAATTGCTCCCGACAAGGGGGCAGCGGGAGCCGCGGACCCAATTTCCTTCTCTTAATTCTTTTAATTGGGAGAGGCCGGGGAAGGCTGACCCTGCCCTGGCAGAAAACCCACCCGGGGGGATATTTGGGAATGTTTTCCATTGGTTTCATCCAACGGCTTTGTGTCCCCTCCAAACCCAGGGAGAATATCCCCAAACCCACGAGGAAAGCGCCGAGTTATCGCTCGCATCACTGCTGACTCTTGTCATAATAATAATAATAATACTTTTAATTATTATTATTATTATTATTATTAATAATAATTTTAATCCAGCCTTTTAGTCTGGATTATTTATAGAGCCAAAATAAAAATTCCAATAAACCCCTGGGCTGACAGAGGCGTTTTTTTGGGGAGGTTTGTGAGTTTTTTGGAGGCGATCCGACGCCCTGGCTTTTCTTCTTCTTCTCCCCCCACTTGGAAAGGAGTTTGGAATCTGCCTCCTGGGTTTTTTTGGGAGCTGCTGAGTCAAGAGTTTGGGGAATGGGGTTATGGAGAGGGTGGGTGAGGCTCTGGGAGAAGGAGGAGTGTTGGGAGAGCCTCCAAAATATCCAATTCCATCCTCCTGGGAAGTTGGGGACCCCCCAAAAAATCAAGTTGGATCGTCCTGGGGGGGTGATGTCCCCCCAAAAATCCAATTGGATCATCCTGGAATGATGGAAAACTCCTCCAAATTGAATTGTGTTGTCTTGGGAGGGGGGAGGGATCCCCCCAAAATCAAACTGCATCATCCTGGGAGGATAATGATCCCCCAAAAATTGAATTACATTGTCCTGGGAACACGCTTGGCCCCCCAAAAATCAATTTTCATTATCATGGGGGGGGGGATAATCCTGCCAAAAATCACTTTTAGTCATCCTGGGAGGGTGATAATCCCCCCAAAAATCAAATTTAGTCATCCTGGGAGAGCGAAATTCCCCCAAAATCAAATTCCGTCCTCCTGGGATGATGATGACCCCCCCAAAAAATGGGTTTTATTGTCCTGGGAGGGCACTCAGCCCCCAGAATCCAAATTGCACCATCCTGGGTGGGTGATATCCCCCCAAAAATTGAAATTGGGTCGTCCTGGGAAGGTGATGCTCCTCCAAAAATCAAATTCCATCATCCTGGGAGAATAATGATGCCCCAAAACTGGAATTGCATCTTCCTGCAAGGACAATGACCACCCCAAAATTCAAATTTCATTATCCTGGGAGGGTGTCAATTCCCCCAAAATCAAACTATTTTTACTGGGTGAGGGATAACCTCCCAAAAAATCAAATTATATCGTCCTGGGAGGACAATGACCCCCCCAAAATCAAAATGCTTTGTCCTTGGAGGGTGATAGTCCCCCCAGAAAAGTCAAATTCCATCCTCATGGGATGATGATGGCCCCCAAAATCAAATTTAGTCATCCTGGGAGGGCCATATCCCCCCCAAAAATCAAATTGCATCATCCTGGGTGGCTGATATCTCCCAAAATTGAAATTTGGTTGTCCTGGGAAGGTCATTCCCCCCCCAAAAAATCAAATCCCATCATCCTGGGAGATCAGTGATGCCCCCAGAATGGAATTGCATCTTCCTGGGAGGGTGATATCCCCCGAAATGTCAAGTTGTACCATCCTGAGGGGATGCAAGAGCCCCTCAAAATCAAATTATTTTCTACTGGGTGAGGGACAACCCTCCAAAAAAATCAAATGGCATCGTCCTGGGAGGATCATGACCCCCCCAAAACTGAACTTGCATCATTCCGGGAGGGTGATATCCCCCCCCAAAATCAAATTGCAGCCCCCCGGGAGGATCGTGACCCCCCCAAAAGTTGAATTCCAGCAGCCCGGAATTCGCTGCCCCCTCCCCGCCCTGCGGAGCCGCTCCCGCCGCGGGATCAGCGGGATCTGGGAAGTTTTTCCCTCCTGGATTTGCAGGGCCCCGACATGTCCCTGCAGCCGAGGGCTGATGACACACGAATACCTGACTAATTAGCATCCAGGCGGTTAATTAGGTAATGGGAACGAGCCGCCGTCCCGCGGGCGGGAATTGCCGCTGGAGCTCTCCCCATTCCCGGGACAGGACCCGGGATGGGAGGAGCGGGCAGAGTCAGGAGCGACTCCCGGCAGGGCTTGGAATGGAATAAAAGAGGATTTGGGGGCTTCTCCTTCCCTTTCCTGGGGTTCCCAACCCCGGCACCCAAAACCCCACCCAGCGGGGCCCGGGGGGAAAAGTCACCTTGGCCGGGGAGGGGGAAATCATTAATTACATTGATTGATTGACAGGGGAATGACAGCCCGCGGAGCAGCCCCGGGGATGGGATCTCGGGATCTCCCTCCTCCATCCCCAGGGGGATTCCCGGAGCATTTCCCCTGCCCCAGCCCCACACTGCCGGTTAATATCCCAACAACAAGGTGATATTAAACCCTTTTTATATATATAGATAAAATAAATAAATAAATACAAATATATATAATACATATTGTATATTATTATTATAATAGATATTAAATATATAATTATATATTATATATAATGGGCTTTATATATATATTATGGGTATATGTATTATTATATATATACTATGGGTTATATATATTATGTGTGTCTTATTTATATAAGTATATATATACATATATTATATATACAATATATATTATATATATTATTATATTATTATATATATTATATATATACATATATTACATATGTGTATATATATGTACATGTACATGTATATATATTATATTATATATAATATATATAATATATATAATTATATTAGTATATATATAATATATATACACTTATATATATATAATATATTTTATATACATATAACCCATTATATATCTATTTTTATATATATATATTTATATATAAGTATATACATATATATTATTCCATATGGGTGATTATATATATATAATATATACATAAAATATTTAGATTGTATAATATATATATATTATATATGTTATATAATATATTATAATATTACAATATTATATTATTATATAAATTATTATATATTTTATTTTATACAAATTATTATTATATAAATTATATAAATATATAATAGTATAATATTATAATATATATTGTAATATATTATATATTATAATATATTATATATTATAATTATATATATTAATAATATATACCCATGATGTATATATAACCCATTACATATATATAACCCATTATATATATAACCCATAATATATCTATTTATAACCCATTTTAAGATGTATACACACATAATATATAATTTATATATCTAAAATACATAACACCTGATATATATTTATATAAAATATATAAAATACATAAAATATATATAAAAGATACCTTCTATATAATATAGAAGGTACAATATATATTTTACATATATACATTACCACCTTCTAAAACAACCCATAATATATATATAACCCATTTTAGTATATATTATAACCCATTTAAATGTATATATGCACATAATATAGAATATATATTATATATAAAATACATAATACATAATATGTATTTATATTAAAATATATAAATATATAAAATATACATAATATATAATATAGAAGATATAATAGATACATTTCATAAATATATTCCCACCCTCTAAAACAACCCATAATATACATATATAACCCATTATATATATTTTTATATATTATAACATATTTTCACATCTATAAATATACATATATCTATAAAAATATATTGTATAAAATATATATTATATATAAATGTAAGATATAATATATATGTTTTATACATATATATTCCCACCCTCTAAAACAACCCATAATATACATATATAACCCATTATATATATAATCCATAATATTTATATAACAAAACTATTGCACATATTTTATATATTTTATATATTTTATATATATAGAATGTGCATAATGTATAATATATTTTTTATTATATATATATAATATATATACTATACATTGTACATAATATGTAAGATAGAATACATATATTTTATATAGATATTCCCATCCTCTAAAACAATCCATAATATAAGTATTTAAGCCATTATATATATATATATATAATACATAATACACGTAACAAACCCATCAGATATATTTATACGTTAAATAATACATATTGATACCTAAATTATGCATAATGTATAATATATATTTATATGTTATATATAAAACATACATGATATAGAATATGTAAGATAGAATATATATGCTTTATATATATATATTCTCACCCTCCAAAACAACCCATAGTATACATATAACTGATTTTATATATTTTTACATATATACAATAGATAATATGTACATTTATATTTAAAAACACATATAATATGTAGGATATAATATACATATATATAAACATATATATATAAATGTACATGATATATAATATATAGTATATAATATACATATAAATAAAAATATATATGTAAATGATATATAATATATAGTGTATAATATACATATATAAAAAATATATATGTATAAAAATGTACATGATATATAATATATAGTATATAATTTACATCTATATAAAATATATATGTATAAAATGTACATGATATATAATATATAATGAATAATATGCAACTATATAAAATACAGATGTATAAAATGTACATGATATCTAATATATAGCATATAATATACATATATATAAATATATATATAAAAATGTACATGATATATAATATATAGTATATAATATACATGTATATAAAAATGTATATGTATAAAATGTACATGATATATAATATATAGTATATAATATACATGTATATAAAAATATATATTTATAAAATGTACATGATATATAATATATAGCATATAATATACATATATAAAAATATATATCATGTAATATATAAAAAATATACACTACATATAATATACCAGATATAATATATATATCTTATCCAAGATATGATATAATACATATATATATTTCCACTCTCTATTTCACCTTTTTTTCTCCCTATTTCACCTTTTTCTCTCCCTCTTCCACCTTTTTTCTCATCACTCCCCCCTTTTGTCTCCCTGTCCCACCTTTTCCTCCCCAATCCCCCCTTTTCCCCCCATTTCACCTTTTTTCCTCCTTATCCCACCCTTTTTCTCTCTGATCCTCCCTTTTTTCTTGGTTCCACCCTTATTTTTTTTTCCTCCCTGTTCCACCTCTTTTTCTCTCCAATCCCTCTTTTCTCTCCCTCTCCCACCCTTTTTTCACCCCCTTCCACCCATTTTCTCCTCATTCCACCTTTTTCTCTCGGATCCACCCTTTTCCCACCCTGTCCCACTATTTTTCTCCCTGTTCTCCCTTTTTTCTCCCTGTCCCACCTTCCCCCCCTTGCCCCCTTTTTCTCCCCCCTCCACCCTTTTTTTTCCCCTGTTCCACCCTTTTTCTCCCAGTTCCACACTTTTTGTCCCTTTCCCACCCTTTTTCTCCCCATTCCACCCATTTACTTCTTATTCCACCTTTTCTTTCTCTCTATTTCACCTTTTTCTCCTGCTTCCACCTTTTTTTCTCTATTTCACCTTTTTCTCCTGCTTCCACCTTTTTTTTATCCCTAATCAAGCTTTTTTTTAACTCAATCCACTCTTTTCCACCCTTATCCACCCTTTTCCTCCCTATTCCACTTTATTCTCCCTATTCCACCCTTTTTTTCCATAATCCATCTCTTTTTTTTCTCCCTATTCCACCCTTTTCTCCCTATCCCACTCTTTTTCTCCCTATTTCACCCATTTTCTCCCTATTCCACCCTTTCCCTCCATAATCTATCTCTTTTTTTCCTCCCTATTCCACTCTTTTTCTCCCTATTCCACTTTATTCCCCCAATTCCACCCTTTTTTTCCATAATCCACCTCTTTTTTTCCTCCCTATTCCACTTTTTTCTCCATAATCCATCTCTTTTTGTCTCCCCATTTCACTTTTTTCTCCCTATTCCCCCTTTTTCCTCCCCAGCTGAAGAAAACCCCAGTAGTTGAACCCCCAAAACTCACCAAATCCCCCCAAAAAAAACCCCCCCTGTGGGATCCTCCACCCCATGGGATGGAATAAAATCCGGGAATTAATCCCAAAATGAACCAAGCAAGGAACATCCCTGTAAATGGCATTATCTGCTCATTATCACTAATGATTAATTATTGGCCTAAAGCTCCACAAACAACTTCCCAAGGGGGAAAAACCACTGGGAATTATGTCATTATAGTACCATGGGAAAGGGGGGAAAATCCTTCCTCCTGCTATTTTGGCCCTGTTGGGAAATCCAAGGAGGTTTGATGGAATGGGAAAAGCGGGATTGTACATATTTTAATGCATAAAATATCTCTATATTCTCCTTTTTCTTTCTTCCTGGAGAAGGACTGGGAATCCTCAGGCACCAACGGAGGGAAAAGGGATTTTTTCCCTGTCCTCTTCCCATGGATTTCAGCCCCAGCTCCGTTGGTTGGACACTCCCAGCTCCTGCTCTGACTCACAGGTTATTTTTAGCCCCGACCTCTTTTCTCCCCATGTTTTCACTCACGGTGCCCTGAAAATGCAAAGCGAGGGCTGAAACGCAGACCCCGCCTTTGGAAGAGCTGGAGCCGGGGGTGATTCCCCCCTTTCCATGGAGAAACCAGAAATTCCCTTCATTTCCCTGTTTAAGGGTTGTAAACCCAACGGAACCCGGGGCAGTTCAGGACAAGGAAGTCACTGCCTGGCCTGGGAAACTTCTGATTTATTGATTGGGAGACATGAAATGATAATAATTGGGTTGGTTTGGGTCGGTGTTCCTGCTTTTTGGGATGGAGAGCGTTTCTCCATCCCACCCTAACCCAAGGGCTGGGGGGTTTAATGCACTTTAATCCCGGCCTAACGAATCCCGGGGTTTGACTAATCCAGGTTTAAGGATAAAAAGTGAAATCCAAGGAGATGCAGCTGTTAAATCCGGATATTGAGGAGCTTGGGTGTCTCTGGGATCGATGGGGTTGATCCCAGTGACACCAGGAGGCTCCAGGGGCATCCCCTGGATTCCGGGAGCAGCAGAATCCCGATGGGAAAACCAAGGCCGGGGGTTTTAAGGCTGGAATCCCAGCGGAAGTTGTGCCGCCGGTGCCCAGCCCAGTCTGGGGACAAATCCTGCTTCCAGGTGGACTTTATCCCCAGTTTCATCACCTGGGCTGACGTTTTTCCAGCTGATCCAAGCCTGGCTCATCCCACACCTTCAAAGAGCCTCAACACCAGGAAAAACCCCCTGGATTGACCCAATTCATGGGATCACCGGGAGTGTGTCCGGGCAGCTCTTGGGGGCTGGAGCTGTAGGACGTGGAATTACACACTCCTGCATATTTTTCCATGATTTTTTAGGAACTGGGAGGAACTGGGGTAGTAGAGCTCTGGAAATCCCCCTTTTTTTTTTTTTTTTTTAGGATTTTTGGTTGGACTTTGAAAGGGGAAAACCTCAACTTTTGGCCCAGGTAATTATTTTAAAGTTCCTTGAGGCTCCAACACATCACGGGACACTGAGAATGTTAAAACAAATTCCCTCCTGGAGTGGATTAATTCCATCCCAAGGATGCTCAGCACTGGAGTTCAACTCCTTAAGTTTTCCCTAAATTTTCAGGGATCATCCAGGATTTTCGGTTCATGAGTCCCAGTAAAGCCAAATTCCCTCCCTTGTTCCATCCGGCAACGCCGATTTTGTCATCCCTGGAAGCATTAAACAGCCCTGGAAAGGTGATTCCAGCCTGGCCTTTGCCTGAAAAAAACGGGAGCTGTGCCCAAATGACCCTCCCCAAATCCTGGGAGCCGGATGTCCCGTCCCTGGTGTTCCCGGTGTTCCTGGGGGTGGGACCTGGGATGGGATGGGAGGGGCCGGGAGATAAGGAGCTCGTCACCGCGGGGTGATGTGACAAAGGGCTCGTCCTGACGGCGACAGTCACGGGGTGGTTGGTGTGGGGCAGCGATCAGGGAGCCCGGATTTCCTCGTCTGCCGGGAATGACGTCGGGAGAGATCCTGAGGGCCACGTGGTGGGGGTGGGGTGTGTGTCCCAGGAGTCTGAGATGGAATCTGTGCAGGGAAGAGGGTGAGGATGGAGAGGCTGAGCCCATCCCTGTGTCCTGTGTCCTGGACACACTTGTATCCCTGAGCCCATCCCTGTGCCCTCAGTCCTCAGCACAAGGAATTCCATGGAGAAGCCGAGCCCATCCCTGTGGTCCCTGTCCTCTGAGCCCATTCCCATGGCCCTGGGTCTCCATCACAACTCAAATTCCATGGAGAGGCTGAGCCCATCCCTGAATCCCTTGTCCTCCCCCACCTCTCAGATCCTTGAGCCCATCCCTGTGTCCTGTGTCCTGTGTCCTGGACACACTTGGATCCCTAAGCCCATCCCTGTGCCCTCAGTCCTCAGCATGACCTGAATCCCACAGAAGAGCTGAGCCCATCCCTGAGTTCTCTGTCTTGGACACAGCTCATATCCCTGAGCCCATCCCTGTCCTCCCCCACCACTCATATCCCTGAGCCTTTCCTGTGTCCTGGACACAACTCGTATCCCTGAGCCCATCCCTTGGCCCTGGGTCTCCACCACAACTCGAATCCCATGGAGAGGCTGAGCCCATCCCTGTGATCCTTTGTCCTCCATCACCACTCAGCTCCCTGAGCCCATTCCCGTGGCCTCAGGTCTCCACTACAACTCAGATCCCATGGAGAGGCTGAGCCCATCCCTGTGCCCTGTGTCCTGGACACAACCTGAATCCCTGAGCCCATCCCTGTGTCCTGGACACAACCTGAATCCCTGAGCCCACCCCTGTGGCCTTGGTCCTCAACACAAGGAATCCCAGGAGAAGCTGAGCCCATCCCTGTGATCCTTTGTCCTTCCCCACCACTCAACCCCTGTGTCCTGTCCCCGAGCCCATCCCTGTTTCCCTGGGCCTGTGTCCTCTGTCTTGGGCACAATTCCCATTCCTGAGCCCATTCCCATGGTCCTTGTCCTCTATCACCCCTTGACTTCCTGAGCCCATTCCCACGGCCTCTGGTTGTGCCACAACTTGAATCCCACAAGAGT
The DNA here is from genome assembly GCF_036250125.1 of Pseudopipra pipra. NCBI lineage: Eukaryota > Metazoa > Chordata > Aves > Passeriformes > Pipridae > Pseudopipra > Pseudopipra pipra. Next base: position 6,528,105 of record NC_087570.1, on the reverse strand, counting down.
TTGAGTCCATCCCTGTGGTCCCTGTCCTCCCCCACCACTCATATCCCTGAGCCCTTTCCTGTGTCCTGGACACAGCTCGTATCCCTGAGCCCATCCCTTGGCCCTGGGTCTCCACCACAACTCAAATCCCATGGAGAGGCTGAGCCCATCCCTGAATCCTTTGTCCTCCCCCACCTCTCCTCTCAGATCCTCGAGCCCATCCCTGTGTCCTGTGTCCTGGACACACTTGGATCCCTGAGCCCATCCCTGTGTCCTGGACACACTTGGATCCCTGAGCCCATCCCTGTGTCCTGGACACACTTGGATCCCTGAGCCCATCCCTGTGTCCTGGACACAACTCGTATCCCTGAGCCCATTCCCGTGGCCCTGGGTCTCCATCACGACTCAAATCCCATGGAAATGCTGAGCCCATCCTTGTGGGCCTTTGTCCTCCCCCACCACTCAAATCCCTGAGCTCATCCCTGTTTCCCTGGGCTCATCCCTGTTTCCCCGAGCCCATTCCTGTTTCCCTGGGCTCATCCCTGTTTCCCTGAGCCCATTCCTGTTTCCCTGAGCCCATCCCTGTTTCCCTGGGCTCATCCCTGTTTCCCTGAGCCCATCCCTGTTTCCCTGAGCCCATTCCTGTTTCCCTGAGCCCATTCCTGTTTCCCTGAGCCCATTCCTGTTTCCCTGGGCTCATCCCTGTTTCCCCGAGCCCATCCCCGTGGCCTCCGCCCTCCCCCCTTCCCCCCCGTGTTATTTTAACCCTTTTCCCTGGAGCAAATCCCCCTAAATCCCCTCGAGCCCCTCGGCCCCGCCGGGATTATCCCACTCCGGCCGTTTTCCTCCATCAGCATTCCCGCGGCGCCGGGAGGGTCCCGCCGGGAATGCCAAGTCGGCAAAACCCAACCCGGCTCCCTCGGGATGGGCAAAAACCAGGGGGAAAAGGAGCTGGGATTGATCCCAGGGATATTTAATGGAGTTTACAGGTGAGGAATTGCCTGGGATGGCCAAATTAGGGGCAAACTCCGGCAGCTTTAGGAAAGAAAATTAATTTTTTATTTTTTTTTTTTTTATTGGCCCAATTTTTGCTTTTGTTTTTTAGTGCTTTTGAGTTTTGCCCTTTTTTTGTGCATTTTTTGCCTTTTTTTTGCATTTTCTTAATTTTTTGTGCATTTTTGCTTTTCCCCCCAATTCTTCTACATTTTCGTGCAAAATTTTTGCTCCTTTTCCCTTCTCGCATTTCTCAAAATAATTTTTTGTGTAATATTTTGCATTTTTTTCTTTCTTTTCCCCTTTTAAAACTCCCGTACATTTTTGTGCTTTATTCTTCCATTTTCCCCCTTTTTTATTTTCCCCCTTTTCTCCTCAATTTTTTTGCAGCTTTTATTCAAGTTTTTTTTTTATTTTTTAATTTTTTCTCCCGTTTTTTACATTTTTTTGGTGCAATTTCCTTCTGTTTTTGTGCTTTTTTCCCAATATTTGTGGGTTTTCTGGGTGCATTTTGTGCACACACACACGAAAGGGTGAACAAACCTTTGCACACACATGTAGAGTCCCTTGCACACTCACACGTGCACACACACATGTACAGGCATGTGCCCCTTGCACAATCACATGTGCACACCCAGAGTCACACGTGTGTGAGCACAGGCACGGCTGGGCTGGCACGATCACATGTGCAGACACATGTGTGCAGACACACATGTGCATCCACCTGCCCCTTGCACGCTCATGTGGGCACACTCACATGTGTACACACACACACATGTGCACACACACACATGTGCACACACACACACATGTGCAGACACACACATGTGCACACACACACACATGTGCAGACACACACACATATGTGCACACACACACATGTGCACACACACATGTGCACACACACACACATGTGCACACACACACACATGTGCAGACACACACACATATGTGCACACATGCACACACACAGCACACACACATATGTGCAGACACACGTGCACACACACACAGCACACACATACATGTGCACACACACATGTGCAGACACACACACATGTGCAGACACACATGTGCAGACACACACACATGTGCACACACACACATGTGCACACACACACAGCACACACACACATGTGCAGACACACACACGTGCACATGCACACATGTGCAGAGATGCACACATGTGCGCACACACACACAGCACACACACACGTGCACACACACACGTGCAGGCACATACATGTGCACACATACACGTGCAGACACACGTGCACACAGACACACATGTGCACACACATGTGCAGACACACACACATGTGCACACACACACACATGTGCAGACACACACACATGTGCAGACACACACGTGCAGACACACACACGTCTCCCTGATGTGCTCACATGTGTGCGCGCACACACACACACACACATGCACACACGTGTGTCCACACAGGCACACACACACACACACACGTGCGCACACCCCCCCCACCCCTGTGGTCACACACATGTGCACACGCACAGTCCCCCCCCCCGCATATCCACCTGCCCCCTTGCACACTCACATGTGCACACACAGACACACATGTGCACACACACACGTGCACACACAGACACACACACACGTGCACACACAGACACACACGTGCACACACAGACACACACGTGCACACACACACATTTGCACACACACTCGCACGCACTCTCATTCATGCTTATGTGCACTCATGCTCATTCACACACACACACTCATTCACTCATTCACACTCTCACATGTTCACACTCACACGTTCACACTCACACTCATTCTCACACTCATTTGCACTCCCACACTCATTCATTCTCACAATCTCACACTCACCCACTCTCACACATTTACATTCACCCACACTCATTCCCTCTCACACTCATTCACACACACACACATTCCCACACACTCACACGTTCACACTCTCATCCACACTCACCCACTCTCCCACTCACCCCTCTCACACTCTCTCACACTCATCCACTCTCCCACTCTCCCACTCACTCACACTCACCCCCCTCAGTCACCACTCTCACACTCACCCACTCTCACACTCACCCTCTCACCCACTCTCCCACTCACCACTCTCCCACTCACCCCTCTCACACTCACCCCCTCTCACACTCACACTCTCTCACACTCACACTCTCACACTCCCACGCCCCCCACTCGTGTAAACACTCCCCCCCCCCCCCGCACGTGCACACTCGCACGTGCCCCCTCTCCCACCTCTCCCCCTCCCCCCCCCCGGCGCCCCTCCCCCCCCCTCCCGCTCCGCTCCCCTCCCCCCGCCCACGTGCGGCCCCGCACGCGCCACCGCCCCCCGCGCGCCCCCTTCCCACGCCCCCCATTCACCTCCCGCTCCGAGCCCCGCCCACGCCCCCCGTAACCCCGCCCCTCGCCCCGCCCCCTCCCAACAACCGCCCAATGGGCGCCGCCGCGGCGCCGGCCCCGCCCCCCCGGGCTCTTAAGCCGCTCCAATGCCCGGGCGGCGGCCGCGCCTCCCCCCGCTCCGCTCCGCGCCCCGCGCCCCGCACGGCCCCGGCCCCGGCCCCGGCCCCGCCGCAGCGCCCGCCCGCCCGCCCCCGGCCCCGCCGCCCGGCCCCGCCATGGACACCCGGCAGCAAGGTGAGCCCCGCGCCGCTCCCCCCCCGCCCCGCCGCCCGCGTTACACAACCGCCGCCGCCCGCCCGCCGCCCCCGCGCGGCCCCCGCCGCCCCCCGCGCCGCGGGCACCGCGGGCACCGCTCGGGCTTTGTGCGGCACCCCCCCGAAAACGCTGCGGACCCCCCTCCGGAGAAACGGCCTCGGGCTCGCGGCGCCCTCGGCGGACACTTTTGGGATCCCCTTCCGCTCCCCCCCCCCCCCCCCCCCCGCTCGGTTCGGGATGCGGAACTGGGAAGGAGCGACCCAAAAAGGGCCCTTCTGGCCCCATTCCCGGCGCGGGGAAGGGACGCAAAGGCTGGGAAGGGCCGAGGTGGTTTGGGGGCGTCGAGATTGGGGGATCCCCCCCGGATACCCCCCGAACTCCCCGCAGTGTTGGGGTCCGGCCGTGGCACATCCCGCCGGCAGCTCCTGACCCACTTCCCATGAATTTATCCCCAAAATTGGGTTTATGAAATGATCCGAACCCCCCCGGCCGCTCGGCGGCTGCCGGGACCCCCCATCAGCCCTTCCCCCCAAATTAATTAATTCATAATTAATTTGGGGGGGTGTAAAGCCCGAAACGATCCCGGTGATTAATTCCAGCAGCTCATTGACATCAACTTGCCTCATCCCAACCCCCAAAACATTCCCGTCCCCCAAAATATTCCCATCTGGGAATGGTTGGGATAAATCTGACTATTTTTTTGGGGGGGGCAGAGGTGCGTAAGGAAACTAAAAATTGGCTCCGTGGCGGCACAAAGTGTAATTAACCCCCAAACCGCGATCTGATCCTAATTAAAAATGCGACGGGAACGATCCCTCTTCTTTTTTTCTTTTTTTTTTTTTCTGCTGGAAAACAACTCCGTGATTTCCCCCCGCCTCCCATCTTTGGAGCGTTAAACCCACCATTTTTAAAAAAACTTAATGGATATTTTAACGTATATTTTAATTTTTAATGATTTTTATTCCGAGCCGGCTCCCTCCCAGCGCCTGTTTTTCGGGCTGAGTGGTGGGATTGGGGTGGGAGCCGGGAACGTGCCGGCCGGCAGCGCTCTGATGGGGGCAGGAATTAAACACAAATTTGGTCTCAGATCCAAGAAATCCGACGCACTTAACTCCCGACTTCCAAATGGAGCCGGAGCCGCGTTCCCGCTGCTTTTCCAGTTCCGTAACCTCCCCGCTCGGCTGGATTTGGGTTAGAAATTATTAATTTGGGCAAAGGTAATTAATTGCTGGGATGATTTACCGAGCGCTGATGGGCGACGCTTCCAGCCAGACGGTGTTTTGCATGGAAAAAAAGGGATTTTTCATGGAAGCAGCCGGCGCTTGGGATGCCGGAGGGGGCTGGAAAGTGGGGAACAAACCCCCCCTTCCTCCTTTATATTTAATAATGGATATTATTAATCAAGGATGGGCTTTTTTTTTTTTTTTTTTTTTGCACATTCCGGGTGTTTTTTTTTCCAGCTCATTCCATGCAAAAACATCTCCCGAGCTTGTCGCAGTTGCAAAACTCGCCGGGGATCGTGTGGCCGTCCCGGATGACCTTTAAGCAGGGAACTAAATAAATAAAAAATAAGATTCCGCCGCTCCGCCACCGCTTCCCATCCCCCCCAGCGCTCTCCAGCATCCCAAATTCCCCCTAAATCGCCCCCAAATTCCCCCTAAATCGCCCCCAAATTCCCCCTAAATCGCCCACAAATTGCCCCTAAATCCCCCCAGGGCCTCTGTCCCCCCCCAAATTCTCGGTTGCAAATCCCCTCCCGTGAGTTTGCAGTGGGTTTTTCCGGGTTTTTTGGGGGGTAGGAGTTTTTCCCGAGCTGGGAGGCAGCTCCAGCGGTGTTATCCCTGTGCCCTCATTCCAGCTGGGTTATCCCTGTGCCCTCATTCCCAGCTGGTTATCCCTGTGCCCTCGTTCCCAGCAGTGTGGGGATGGGGCTGTGAGGGGCTGTTTCCCATCCCTGGATTCCCCTCTCCATCCCAGAATGACACCTTGCAGGAGCAGCCTCTGGATGCTCCTTAAATCCTCGTGGAATGTTTTTATGGGGTCATTGTAAGGTGGATTTTCCCGAAATTCCCTCCTAGGAAACCTTTTTTTTGAATATTATTTTGATTTTTTACGTAATTATTAATTTTTGTGGTTCCACAAGGCAGCAGCATCCCAAAACCCTCCATGACTGAGTGAAAAAACATTGGAATTCCCTCCTGGGACACTTTTTTTAAATATTATTTTAAGGGAGTTAATAGTTTCCTTGTTCCATAAGGCAGCAGCATCCCAAAATCTTCCATGCTGGAGTAAAAAAACACTGAGATGTCTTCCTGGGACCTTTTTTTTCCATAATATGACTAATTTGCTTTTAAAGGAATTATTAATTCCCTCGATCCCTGAGACAACTGGCATCCCAAAAACCCCCCGAAATCCTTCTGCACTGGAGTAAAAAAAGTTGAAATTCCCTTCTGGGACACCTTTAATATTATTTTAAAGGAATTATGAATTGTTCCATGAGGCAGCAGCATCCCCCAAATCCTCTATTCTGGAGTAAAAAAAAACCCCAACACTGGAATTCCCTCCTGAGCCATTTTAGAATATCAGTATATTAACATTTTAACATTATTATTATTTTGCTTTTAAAGAGATTATTCATTCCCTTGATCCATGAGGTGAGTTGTATCCTAAAAGTCCTTCCAGGCCGGGAGGATAAAATAAATGGGTTAAAAATAGAGTTGTAAAGCCCAAGGCAGCAGATTTGGGGGGCCCCCTGTGACCCCCCCCCCGGAGCCTCCTCGGAGCTTCCGCCTGGAGCCTGGGGAGGAAGCAGAAGCAGCAAAAGGGAAAACAAACCACACAAATTTAATCAAATTCCAGCTTTCCTATAAAACAGAGGAGTTATCAGGGATAAACCCGGGAGTTTTGGCTCTACCCAGCCTAAACAAGTTGATTTTATGGAAATAAGAGGAGAAATTTGTCCCAAAATTCCCCCTAAAGCCTCTTTTTTTTTCTGCAAGGAGTTAAAACCTCCTGCCCTCGGCCCCACGTGGGGTTTGGCAGGAGCTGCCCGGGCAAAGCTGCCCTTAAAAAATCGACTTTTCCATTTATTTAATTATTTTTTTCTCCCCCCCCAGACTTGCCTTTAATGGCAAAGTTCAAACCGAAAGGCTCCGGGATAGGAGCGTGTTTGGAATGGGAAGGAGCGGGAGGAGCTGACTCACCGTGACCCTACTCAGGAAGAGCCTCCAAAAAAGCAATTTTCCTGCCAGTTTTCCCCTTTCACCTTTTCCAACTGCTGGAATTTCAGCCCAACACAGGGTTTTGGGCTGAGATTTTACCCAAAAATCCGATTTTTTTTTTGGGGGGGGGCGGCCATAAAAAAATTCTCTTTTTTCCTGAGTTAAAACGGAATAGTGATTTAATTTGGTTTTTGTTTTTTGTTTTTGAGTAGTGGCTGCCGTGGGAGCTCCGAGGGGTTGTTACCTCTCACCTTCCTGGAGCAAAGTTCATCCCAGCCGTGCATCCCCATCCCTGGAGCTCCGGGACTCACCCCTGGGCTCACCTACCTGTGCTCACCTCTCCAGAGCCTTCCTTTAGCCGGGAAAAGGCCAAAATCAGCCCCCCAGAAAGCTCGGGGTGATCCCTAAAAAGCAAAGGAAAATCACCCAAACAGCCCTCACCACAAAAATTCCCCCCAAAATCCCCCAAATCCCTCGTTTTTTAACAACATTTATCCGAGCATGAGGTCGGCGTTCCTGGTGTTGCCCATCCTGGGTTTTCGGGGGATGGATGAGCTCAGAAGTGGAATTTTGGGTTTTTTGGGGAGCTTTTTCCCGTGTTTTTTTTTTTTTTTTTGGGAATGCCACCAACTTCCCAGCCCGTTTCTGGCCTCCCAAACGCAGCGTTTTCTGCTGGGGGATGGATTTATTCCAGAGCCCTGACCAAACCCAAGTGCCAAAACCTCCCTGATTAGTTGTGTTGGGGCCAAGCCTAATTAATGAGCTTCATTAACGGGCCTGGCTCCATTCCCTCTGCTTTTTCCCCGGGAACTTTCCCGTGGTGGCCGGAGCGGCGAGGTCAGGGAGCAGCGTTAATTCCATTATTTACTTAAAAAAAAAAAAAAAAGAGAGGAAAACGGGTCTTAAATATTCAAAAATATCCTTTTTCTTGGGGGGTTAGAGTCGCCCCTCCTGGTTCAGGTGGGACCTGAGGCATGAATCCCTTGGGAATATTAATCCAAGAGGCCACAGGAGCATCCTCGGGGCAATGCCTTGGTCCCCCGAGGAAAACCTCCCTCCCCCCTCCCCAACCCCTCAAATTAAGGGGCTTATGAATTTCACGTGGCTCATCCCAAAGCTGATTAAGTGGGAATGTCGGATCCTGGTTCTAGCGCTGGGAAAATCTCCTGCCCGGGATAATTGGGCCGTTAACAAAGGTGGCCCGAGCGCTGCCCTGCCCTGACCCCGCTCCCCAACAAGGCTCCGATTGTTGCTCGGGCAGGAGCAGAGGAGGCTCGGGAGGGCTCTGCCAACTAACCGGGATTTCGCTCGGCGTCTCCTAATTAGGATCCCATGGAAAAACCTTCGTTAGCGGCACCTGGAGCATCCCCAGGGTGGGAGAATGTGGAGGCCCCAAAAAGCAGCCGGAGCTGGAGCGGTGCCAAGGGTCACGTGGGGGCTCCGAGGGGACCCTGCGAGCCCAGATAACGCCTCCCGCCCGCTCCGGAGCCGAAATTCCCGGAAACCCCAAAACTGGGTCCTTTCCAACCTCCCCAAAATGATATTTTTTGAAATTATTCTATTCCCCCCCCCCCCCCAAGCGCCTTGAAAAAAAGTGAGTTTTGTCTTTTCTCCGGGATATTTTGTGCTCGCCGCCTTCCCGGCGGCATCCCACATTCCCACTCCCTGGGAATGCTCTGGTGGGGGGGAAGGATCCCAGATTTACCCCCTGTTCCCTGTTTTCCCGCAGATGACGGCCCGCCTGATGCTGGCCGTGGGAGGAGCAGTGCTGGGCTCCCTCCAGTTCGGCTACAACACCGGCGTCATCAACGCCCCGCAGAAGGTGAGCGCTCCCAGATTGTCTCCAGCGGGAAATTCCAGCCCTTCCATCTCAAAATTCCACCCCCCCCCCCCCCCCCGCCATGTCCGAGAACAAACCGGGATCTGCTGCCAGCCCGGCTAAAATAGTACATCTCACTAGGCAGCTTATGGCTCTGATGGGATTTGTGAGGGAGCTGCTCTGCTCCGGCCTTTCCCGCCAGAGTCGCTTTCCTCCCTGCCCGGCATTTTTGTTGGGAAGAATCCCCGGAGCGCCGCAGGATGCGCTCCGGGTGCAGCCGGTGGAACTTTTCACCTCGGCCCCCAGCGAATGTCTGGGAGTTAATTAGGGTTTGGGTGCCTGCTCTGATGGGATCCCGGAGTTCTGCATCCCAGGAGGAGAGAGGGTTGGCTGGGAAGCACTGGGAGGGTGTTGGCTCCTCCCCGATGTACCACTGGTAGATCCATGGAACACATGGGCTTTTCCCAGATTTGGTGGCTCTCTGAGGTGTTAAAGGCTTGGGAAGGTTAGCTCGGGATTCCCGTGTGGCGCTCGTGGCGTTCCCTGGCGCGGCCCCTGTGCTGGGATGAGCTGTGGAGGGACAACCCGGTGGGAGCGGAGCTGTCCCCAGGCAACACCATCCCAAAGCACTGAGCCCCTGGAGGCAGAGTTTGATCCCATCCCAGGAATGTGGCCTCAAGCACTGAAAAAACTCCTGGTGGGAGAGAAGACCCTGTGGAAAAACTGCCCAGACCCCACCAGTGGGGGAAGAGGAAAAAAGCTGGGAATTTATTCAAGGTGTCGCGTTACATGATATGGGATCCTGGGATTCCACGTGGCTGTGGAGCCCATCCAGCACCCACAGCTTGGAGGCATCGTCCTGCGGAGATATCCCGATCCCTGCTCGCCTTCCTCCGGATCCATCCGACCTGGTAACGCCCCTCCTGGGATGGTGCCGACCACCCTCCTCCAGAGTCAGGCAGCGGGAGCAGAGCTGGAGCCCTCAGAGCTGGGAAATCCCTGGAATCGTGTTGAGCAGCTGCTCCCTGGCCTGTGCCCTGGTTTTCCCGAGCTCTGGCCCCACGGGAAGCAGGAATGCTGTGTGATCACACCCTGCTCGGAGCCACATCCCAGGAGAAGCGTCGTCTCCCTGTGCTGAAGGATTTCTCTCCGTCCTTTCCCAGCCTGCAGCTCCGGGGGACATGGGCAGGGATCATGGAAAGTGGGAGCTTCCCTTGGGACTGAGCTCTGGAGCCTGCAGCCCTCAGCCAAGCCAGACCCCCCTGATGGGGGTTGCTTCAGTTTTCCTCCTGATTTTTGGGATGAATCCCTTGGTTTTGGGCTGGGATTCAACCTGTGTTAGGGAAGGATTTGGGATGCTCTGTGTGGGGGCACGAGGAGAGGCAGGATGAGGGTTTTCCTGGAAGCAGGATGTGCTGGATGTGGGGCCATCCCACATTAAGGATCCCCATTAAGGATAGGGATGCAGTGGGATGCAGGATTGGGATGGGAACACATCAGGATGCAGGATTGGGATGCATTGGAATGGGGATGGGGATGCATTGGGATAAACTGGGGCACAGGATTGGGGTTGGGATGCAGGATGGGGATGCATTGGGATAAATTGGGATACAGGTTTGGGGTTGGGATGCAGGTTAGGGATGCATTGAAGTGCAGGATTGGGATGCATTGGGATAAACTGGGACAGAAGATTGGGGATGGGATGCAGGATGGGGATGCATTAGGATAAATTGGGACACAGGACTGAGGTTGGGATGCAGGATGGGGTTGCATGGGGAGGTGTAGGATTGGAATGGGAATGCATCAGGATGTGTAGAGAGGTATTGGGGCACAGGATTGGGATGCACTGGGATGAACTGGGGTGCAGGACTGGGGTTGGGATGTAGGATGGGGTGGCACTGGGCTAAACTGGGGTGAAGGATTGGTGTTGGGATGCATCAGGGCTGGCATGGGAATGAACAGGGACTCAGCCTTGGGATGCTCTGGGATACGTTGGGGCACAGGATTGTGATTCCTGGGGTTGGGATTCCTTGAGGAGCAGGCTGGGGATGAATCCAGTGCTCTGCAGGGAGGAGGGAGAAGCGAAAAACCCTCCCAGTTTTGGGGAAGCCAAATTATTTTTTTTACCCTTCTCCCTTTAAACTCATTTTTCTTCTGCTCTCCCCCAGAAAAGCTGAGCTCTTCCATGCATCTCATTTTTCAGGAGGAAGAGGCAGGAGGGGGTGTCCAGGTGTTGTTTTCAGAGACCCCCCCTGGCCCCCACCAAGAGCCTGAGCCAGCCCAGGCCTCTCCAATAATCCTCTCAGTTACTTATTTTGGGAATGTTGGGAAAAGGGAAAGAAGCATCCAAACCTCCAGGTGAAGCTGGAGGGAAAGAAATCTCATGATCACGGGAATTCTCCTGGTTTGGGTGCTTTGGAAAAGGAACAGCTTCAAAAAATAGTGATATTATTGTGATTTTTAGCCCACCTGATGTCCAGCAGAGCAGGGAATCTCCGCTCCTTCCAGCTGGGCTTGGTGGGGTGTGTTATGGAGCCCTTTGATGAGGTGATTTGGGATCTGGGTGACCCTTAAATCCTGGAATTCCAGAAGGATTTGGGTTGGAAGGGCCCTTGAAAGGGTCATTTAGGCCAAGCCTTCACCACGGGCAGGAATTTATGGAAGCTGTTGGTGGTGGGGCAGCTTTAAAAAGAGATTAAAAAAAGATACAAAGTATATATGAAAATATGCAGAGTAGGTTTAAAAGATACAAAGTATATATATATCTGAAATAACAAAGCATATATATGAAATAACAAAGTATATAAAATAGCAAAGTATATAAAATAGCAAAGTATATCTAAAATAGCAATATATATATATAAAATATAGAGTATATATGAAGTAACAAAATATATATAAAATATACAAACTGTGTAAAAAATAACAGTATGAAAATAACAGTGTCTAAAATAACAAAATATGTATGAAATTTACAAAAAACGCATGATATATACAAAAATATATAAAATATGCAAAATAGATATAAAATATGCAAAATAGATATAAAATATACAACAGATGTGAAATATACAACAGATATAAAATAGCCAAAATAGATATAAAGTAGACAAAATGTATGAAGTAGACAAAACATGTATAAAATACACAAGATATATATAAAATACACAAGATATATATAAAATGTATATAAAAAGATGTAAGAAATATAAGCAGGGTATTCTGTGAGGGTGGTATTTCAAACCAAACGTGTTTGGTCTCAGCGTTGCAGTGCTCCAGAATCATGGAACGAATGGCATGTTATGGGATTACTGTGGGGGAAGAAAACCCCCTGGGACCCCAATTCCAGGAGTGTCCAAGGGGCTGGGAACTTCTCAGGCCCTGCTGCTGTGTTCCTGCCCTTCCTCCTGCTCTCCCAGTGCCGGCTCATCCTCCGCGGTGCCCCGGGGAGCGGCGTGACCTGCCCGTGCCCGGCGAGGCGGCAGCGGGGTTTTGGCAGCGCCGAGCGTGTCCCTCCCCGGGCAGGGCGAGCCCAGAACCCGTCCGGCTGCATTTCCCTCACGCATCCCAGCAGGTCCCTCCCTGGGGCTGGAGCCGAGCCCCGGCGGCTCCCGCTGACGCATCGTCTTGTGAGCTGAGGTGGCCGAGCCCTCGTGGCTCTGCCGGCGGCACGGGTGGGTTTAACCCGGGCCTTGGTTTCTCCCGGCGTTCTCCAGGTGATTGAGGATTTCTACAACCGCACGTGGCTGTACCGATACGAGGAGCCCATCAGCCCCGCCACCCTCACCACGCTCTGGTCCCTCTCCGTCGCCATCTTCTCCGTCGGGGGCATGATCGGCTCCTTCTCCGTGGGGCTCTTCGTCAATCGCTTTGGGAGGTGAGCACAGAGCCTGGAGGGGCCCTGGAGGGTCCGTGGTGGGTCCGTGGAGGATCCGTGGTGGATCTCTGGTGGGTCCATGGTGGGTCCATGGTGGGCCTGTGTTGGGTCCCTGGGGAAACTGTGGTGGATCCACGGTGGATTCATGGTGGTCTGTGGTAGGTCCATGGTGGGTCTGTGGTAGGTCCATGGTGGGTCTGTGGTAGGTCCATGGTGGGTCTGTGGTAGGTCCATGATGGGTCTGTGGTAGGTCCATGGTGGGTCCGTGGTAGGTCCATGGTGGGTCCGTGGTGGATCTCTGGTGGGTCCATGGTGGATCCGTGTTGGGTCCCTGGTGGATCCACGTGGTGGATCCACGGTGGATTCATGGTGGGTCTGTGGTGGGTCCCTGGGGGATCCGTGGTGGATCCATGGTGGACCTCAACGAGGGGGTTGTGCAGCCTCACCCCATGCTGGCATCCCACTAGGGTGGGTTTGGGCACCTCCCTCCTGCCCAGGGCTGATGTTGGGGTTCTCCCGGTGTTCCTCATGGTCCTTTTCCCATCCCTTCCCAGACGCAACTCCATGCTGATGTCCAACATCCTGGCCTTCGTGTCGGCCGTGCTCATGGGCTTCTCCAAAATGGCTTTCTCCTTCGAGATGCTCATCCTCGGCCGCTTCATCATTGGCCTCTACTCCGGCCTCACCACCGGTTTTGTGCCCATGTACGTGGGTGAGGTGTCCCCCACTGCGCTCCGGGGGGCCCTGGGGACCTTCCACCAGCTGGGCATTGTCCTGGGCATCCTCATTGCTCAGGTGAGTGATGGAGAACTTTTTAAGGGGGGTGTTTCACCTGTTTTTAGCACTGGTGCTCGAAAGGTCTGCAGGGACGAGGTACTGTAGGTCTGCATGGCCCTCCAGGTGGGGCTGGGGTGGGATGGTTGGAGCTGGAACTCAGCAGGAGCAGGGTTGGGATGGTTGGAGCTGGAGCTCAGCAGGAGCAGGGTTGGGATGGTTGGAGCTGGAGCTCAGCAGGAGCAGGGTTGGGATGGTTGGAGCTGGAGCTCAGCAGGAGCAGGGTTGGGATGGTTGGAGCTGGAGCTCAGCAGGAACAGGGTTGGAATGGTTGGAGCTGGAGCTCAGCAGGAGCAGGGTTGGGATGGTTGGAGCTGGAGCTCAGCAGGAGCAGGGTTGGGATGGCTGGAGCTGGAGCTCAGCAGGAGCAGAGCGGGGTGGTTGGAGCTCAGCAGGAGCAGAGCGGGGTGGTTGGAGCTCAGCGGGAGCAGGGATGCTGTGGGGTCTGAAGGTTTGGGATGGGCAGCACCAGGATATGACGTCTGTTGGCTGCCTGGAAGCAGCACAGCAGCTGTGTCCCCACAGTGGGTGTCCCAGCACCCATGGGCAGCACAGTTGGGTCTAGCCAGGACTTTTCCAGCTGGGAAAGGGTGGCTGAACCCCTCCCATCGTCCTCAGGTGTTCGGTTTGGACCTGATCATGGGAAATGACTCGCTGTGGCCTCTGCTGCTGGGCTTCATCTTCGTGCCTGCCCTGCTGCAGTGCATCATCCTGCCCTTCGCCCCCGAGAGCCCCCGGTTCCTCCTCATCAACCGCAACGAGGAGAACAAGGCCAAGAGTGGTGAGTGACCCCTCCCCGAGCCTGTTCCCCAGCACTGGAGGGTCCTTGGCTGCTCCTCACCCCCCCCGTCCCCCCCTTAGTGCTCAAGAAGCTGCGGGGCACGACGGACGTGAGCAGTGACCTGCAGGAGATGAAGGAGGAGAGCCGGCAGATGATGAGGGAGAAGAAGGTGACCATCATGGAGCTGTTCCGCTCGCCCATGTACCGCCAGCCCATCCTCATCGCCATCGTCCTGCAGCTCTCCCAGCAGCTCTCGGGCATCAATGCGGTGAGTCTCGGGGTCGCAGGCTCGGGATCACAGCATATTCCAAGTTGGAAGGGACCCACAAGGATCATGGAGTCCAGCTCTTAAGTGAACGGCCCACACGGGCGTCAAACCCACAACCTGAGCTCACTGAGGGTCAGGTCGTTTCACCCACAACCTGGGTTGTGTTGGCTCCAAGACCTGACTCGAGGTGCTTCCCTGCCCTTTTTAGGTTTTCTACTACTCCACCAGCATCTTTGAGAAGTCAGGGGTGGAGCAGCCTGTCTATGCCACCATCGGCTCCGGCGTGGTGAACACGGCCTTCACGGTGGTTTCGGTGAGTGTTGGCCCCCTGAGGTCTTACTGGAGGGAGTGGGGGCCTTTCCTGCTGGCTGGGGAGGTGCTGATGATGTGTCTCCATCCCCCAGCTGTTCGTGGTGGAGCGGGCCGGGCGCAGGACCCTGCACCTCATCGGCCTGGCGGGCATGGCAGGGTGTGCTGTGCTCATGACCATCGCCCTCACGCTGCTGGTGAGTGCTGGGTGCTGAGGGGACGGGTGGGCTGGGAGGGAGAGGAAGGACTTATCTTCCTTAGGGTGATGGCTGAGGTCCCAGAATTCCCATCTCCTGCTGGGAGAGGCCTGGTGGCTCCTCTGCCAGCACTGGATTGCTGCTGTCTCACACTTCAGGTGCTTCGTGCCCCTTCTCCACACTGACCTTCTCCCTCTCCCTTGCCCAGGACCAAATGCCCTGGATGTCCTACCTCAGCATTGTGGCCATCTTCGGGTTCGTGGCCTTCTTTGAGATCGGTCCTGGCCCCATCCCGTGGTTCATCGTGGCCGAGCTGTTCAGCCAAGGGCCCCGTCCCGCGGCCTTCGCAGTGGCCGGGCTGTCCAACTGGACCTCCAACTTCATCGTGGGGATGGGCTTCCAGTACATCGCGGTAATCACGGGGGGACCGCGGGGGGAACGGGGACACGGCAATCCAGGGGTCTGGAGGGACTCAGGTGTCCCCAGGGGGTCCCAGGAATTCGGGGGAGTCGCAGTCCTGCACACCTAGACTGGGTTGGGTCTGGATGGTCCCAGATCCCGGTTCTGGATCAGGGATGGAGGTGGTGTCTGGCTGGATCCTGATCATGGGTCCTGGTGGTGGATCCCTGTGCCAGACTCAAGTGCGGGATCCCACTACTGGATCCTGCTGCCAAATCCAGGTGCTGGGTCCGGCTGCTGGATCCCAGGGCCAGATTTCGATGTTGGATCCTGGTGTCAGATCCCGGTGCTGGATCCCAGTGTTGGATCTCAGAGCCATGTCCTTGAGCCC
Source organism: Pseudopipra pipra (assembly GCF_036250125.1). Lineage (NCBI taxonomy): Eukaryota > Metazoa > Chordata > Aves > Passeriformes > Pipridae > Pseudopipra > Pseudopipra pipra. The sequence continues at coordinate 6,512,357 of NC_087570.1, read as the reverse complement.
TAAAACCTGGGCTGAGGTGGTTTGGTTGGGGAGATTCCCTGGGGAGAGGGATGGGGCTGGGACCTGGGGAAGGAGCAGGGATTGGACTCCATGATCTTGATGGATCATCCCAACTTGAGATGTTCCATGAAAGCAGGGCCTGGGTGGTCAGGGTGGTCACCAGCTGGTTCTTCAGCTGTGGTCCATCCCTCTGGTGAGTCCAGAGTGGGGAACGGAGCTGGGGAAGGGTCTGGAACACTAGGAATGTTTGAGGGAGCTGGGGGGGCTCAGCCTGGAGAAAAGGAGGCTCAGGGGGGACCTTCTGGCTCTGCAACTCCCTGACAGGAGGGGGGAGCTGGAGGGGGTCAGGCTCTGCTTCCAGGGAACAAGGGACAGGACAAGAGGAAACGGCCTCAAGCTGTGCCAGGGGAGCGTCAGGTTGGATGAGAAAATTCCTTCCTGGAAAGGGTGGTCAGGCACTGGCACAGCTGCCCAGGGCAGTGGTGGAGTCCCCATCCCTGGAGGTGTTCAGTGGCCGTGTGGATGTGGCACTTGGGGCCACAGTTTGGTGACATCCCTGGCACTGCTGGGTTGATGGTTGGACTCAATGATCCCGGAGGACTTTTCCAACCTGAAGGAATTCCACAATCCCGCAATCTCCAGCTGCCCGCTCACCCTTTTTCCCCTCCTCTTCCTCCCCAGCAACTCTGCGGCTCCTACGTCTTCATCATCTTCACGGTGCTGCTCGTGCTCTTCTTCATCTTCACCTACTTCAAGGTGCCGGAGACGAAGGGCCGGACCTTCGACGAGATCGCCTCGGGCTTCCGGCAGGGCGGGGGCGGCCAGAGCGACAAGACCCCGGACGAGTTCCACAGCCTGGGCGCCGACTCGCAGGTGTAACCGCTGGGGTGGCCGCGGGTGGCACCTCGGGTGGCACCGCTGGCACCTCCGCCCTCACCCGGGGGGGCTTTTTTTTTAAACACTTTGTACAGAACAGACCCCAGGCAGGAGGGATTGTGTGTGTGTGTGTGTGGGGGGTCCCCACCCTGGTGTGCAAACGCCCCTTCCCAGCCTCCCCTGCTGGTTTTACTGGGGACAGACTGAGCTGTTTTATTATTATTTTTTGTTTTGTTTTTTTGTTGTTTTTCCTGGCTAGGAACGGATTTTATTTTTATTCCGTAGCTGGTCTCAACGTCCAGGATTTCAAAGCCCCCATAGGGGTTTTCCAAACCCACCCCACTCGGCCTCCACCAGCAGGAGGAAGGCGATTCCCTCTTTTTTTTATTTTTAATTAACGACGCGATTTTAGGTTATTTAACGACGACAAAAAAAAAAATCACGTAGAGAGGAAGTTTTTAAAGCCGGAAACTTTTAATTTTTAACGTTCTAACCATAGAGAGGTTAAAAAAAAAACCAAACCCACGCCTAAATCGACTAAACTAAACCCAAGGATTATTTTTAAAAAAAACCCAAAAAAACCACCACAAAGACCCAGAACAGACCATCAGGAAAACGAGTTATTTTTATTTTGTCTCAAGTCTCCTTGATTTCAAGCCCCCGCGGTGGGTTCGTGGACGGGGACCTCCCGCCCCGGGGCAGCGCGGAGGACGGAGCCGTCCCGCATGGATCCGTTGGAAAAGGTCAAGCCCAAGAGTCACAAAAGGCTCCTCTGCTCCTCCTGAATTCCAGCTGGGATGGGGAGGGGAAACGGGAGAGGAGGGGAGGGGGGGAAATGTGTCCTTGTTGAATTTTTTTGGGGTTAATCTTGGCAATATTTGCCCGACAGTGAAGCACCAGCGGCGACAACATCCCACCATCCCCCCTCCACCACCACCCCCATCCCGGGACTCACCAAATTCCAGCACCGCATGGATTCAGCCGTGTCCTGCTCTGTGTATAGACTGGAAGATATTTATATTATATATATTTTTGTTCAATGGTTGTTAATAGTAGAATTTTAAGTTATAGTGTTTCTGATTTGACAAGCCAAGTACTGTAAATATTCTCGTATATTCACACTGTATAATGTATACAAAAGGTACAGAAAAAGGTTATAGTTTCTATAGCAACTAAGAGGAAAAAAAAAAAAAAAGCTTGTACATGGTTAGGATGACTTTTTTTTTGTATAGTTCTGCACTGTAGTTGTACCTATTGCACTGAATTTCAGGCTGTAGTATATTAAACAAAAAAAACTAAACAAAAACAAAACCACACTGAGAAATACTGTCCTTTTCAAACAAAATTGAAAACACACACAGAAAAAGAAAAAGAGCATTTCCCTGAGTGCAGCTGGTGTGGGAGAGCTCCTGGCACATTCCCAAAGCCACAGAGAAGGTTTTTTGGTGTTTTGTTTGTTTTTCTTTTTTTTTTTTTAATAGTATCTTTTTTTTTTCTTTTTTTTTAATTTATTTGCCTGGTTTGGAAGTGATGACACTTGACCACATCTGGAGAAAAATAAAGGTTGGGGTTTGAGGGGGGTGGGGGGAGAAATAAAAGTCTATAAAACCCCACCCCTTGCTCAGCTGGTCCCGACAAGGAGCCCTCCATGTAGGAGTGTGGGTTTTTTTAAACAAATCCCTACAGTGAAGTGCCAAGAGGAAGGTGTGTGGTGTGAACAATAAAGGAGAATGTTTGCAGCGACCCAGCCAGCTGTGTCCTGGGCCTTTATTTCGTGTCCTGGGCCTTTATTTCATGTCCTGGGCCTTTATTTCGTGTCCTGGGCCCTTATTTCATGTGCTGTGCCTTCTTTTTCACGTCCTGTGCCTTCTATATCATGTTCTGTGCCTTTATTTTGTGTCCTATGGCTTTATTTCATGTCCTGTGCCTTTATTTCATGTCCTGTGCCTTGATTTTGTGTCCTGTGCTTTTATTTCATATCCTGTGCCCTGATTTCATGTCCTGTGCCTTTATCTCATGTCCTGTGCCTTTATATTGTGTTCTGTGTCCCTATTTCACGTCCTTTACCTTTATTTTGTGTCCCGTGCCTTTATTTCATGTTCCTGTGCCATTATTTTGTGTGTTGTGCCTTTATTTCGTGTCCTGTGCTTTTATTTCGTGTCCTTGCCCTTTCTTTTCGTGTCCTGTGCCTTTATTTCAGCAGAGTTGGGCTTTCCCCTGCCCTGCCCGGGGATGGCTGGGGGGGGAGGTTTGGGCAGTGCGTGTCCCTGCAAATCTTTTCCACCCCGGGAACGACTCACCTGGTTGCAAAATATCTGCTCTGGGTGTAGGACCAGGTTTTGGTTGCCTGGGGCAGCCTGGGCTGGGATCAGGGCAGGAGCTGGACGGAGCTTTCCTGCTCTGGAGCCCCCAAAGCTGCTCCGAGCCAGGACTGAGCCCTTGGTCGTTCCACGAGCACCAGGGAGGGAAGGAAGGAAGGAGGGAGGGAGGGGAGATGTTTCTGCTGCTCCAGGGATTTGGTTTTGCCCCCTGGAGCTGAGAAGGTGCCAAGAGCTGCAAGCCCGAACACTTTCAGGCAAAAAACCCTCTGATCTTGGTCACTTCAGGCTTTTCTTTCTTTCTTGGAGCAGCTCTTTGCCCTGGAGGGCAGCGCTGGGCTCGGCTGGGGGAGGAAATCGCTCTCGTAATGTCTTTTAAAGCTGCCCAGAATGTTTTTGATGTGCCCGGGGCTCCTCTCCTCGCCTGTGCTGTTCCATTCCCGGCTCCAGGAGCTGCTCAGCCCCGCACAACCTTTGTTTTCCTCCCGGTTTTGTGTTGTCGAACCCCCGGAGCTCATCCTGGCCAGGGAGCACCCGGGGGATTACGGCCACAACCGAGCTCCAAATCCCCGGTGACCCAAATCCTCGGTGCCCTGGGGCATTGTGCCAGCAGGCACAGCCCCCCCGGCTCCCCCACCCCACAGGGAGGGTTGTTCCAGTCCCTTCCAGCATCTCCCACCCCACAGAGGTGGTCGTTCCAGCCTCTTTGCTGTCCTCCACCCCATGGAGGCGACTGTTCCAGTCAATCCAGCATCCCCCACCCCACAGAGGTGGTTGTGGTGGTTGTTCCAGCCCCCCCCCCCCGTGTCCCTCATCCCATGGAGGTGGTTTTTCTAACCCTCCTGGTGTCCTCCAGCCCATGGAGGTGGCTGTTCCAGCCCCTCCAGCATCCCCCACCCCACAGGGGTGGTCATTCCAGCCCTTTCCAGCATCTCCCATCCCACAGCAGTGGCTGTTCCTGCCCCTTCCAGCATCTTCCATCCCATGGAGGTGGTTTTTCCAGCTCCCCTGGTGTTCTCCACCCCATGGAAGTGGCCATTCCAGCCCCTCCAACATCCCCCACGTCATGGAGGTGGCCATTCCAGCCCTTTCCAGCATCTCCCACCTCACAGAAGTGGCTGTTCCAGTCCCTTCCAACATCCCCCACCCCACAGAGGTGCCTGTTCCAACCCCCCTGGTGCCCCCTACCCCACACAGGTGGTCGTTCCAGCCCTTTCCAGCATCTCCTACCCCACAGAAATGGTTGTCCCAGCCCCCTTGACACCCCCACCCCACAGAGGTGGCCATTCCAGCCTTTTCCAACATCCCCCACCCCACAGAGGTGGCCATTCCAGCCCCTTCCAGCATCTCCCACCCTACAGACGTGCTCGTTCCAGCCATGGACAGACCCGACGAGGTGGGAACACCCACCAGCATCTCCCACAGGAGCTCTGGGGTGTCTCCCACCCCTTCCCCAGTCCCCCTGACCAGTGTTCTCCCACCCCACGGACTGGGACAGAGCTGAACCCGCAGCTCTCCCTCCCCAGCAGCTCCAAGCCCTCTAATTGCTCAGGCCCCAGCTTGACAGAGCGTTTACAAAGCACACTTGACTCCAGCCCAGCAATTAAACACCCTCGTAAATCCTGCCCAGGAAAATGAGCCTTAATCGGGGCTTAGGGCTCAGCCAGGTTCCCTTCACCCCTTTCCCAGCCCCAGGGATCACATGCTCTGGCAGCTCTGGAGCCTTCCCGGGGCTCCACCGGCCCTTCCACAGCAGGGTCACCCTGAGGGGCCTCTCTGGGGGTTTTTGAACAGTGACATCAGGGGCTTCCTCCCCCTGAGGTTGGTGGCAGAGTCAAGGGGGTCCCAGCTCTCCACATGTCCTTTGGGGTGGAATCCCCACTTGGAGCCTTTTCATCCTTTCCCTCAGGGCTGCTCAGAGTCCCTCAGGGCTGCTCAGAGTCCCCCAGGCCCCTGGTGGTCCCTCCTGGATGGAAGTTCTTCCACAAGAAGAACAAACTAGAAGGGGAACAAACCCGTCCCTCAGTGCCCAGAGTTATGAGAGTCCTCAAAGCTCTGCAGAAAGAGGAAACTCTGAGCAGCCTGGTCCAGTGGAAGGTGTCCAGGGTGGAACTGGATGAGCTTTAAGGTCCCTTCCACCCCAAACCAGCCTGGGATTCAAGTACAACTGGTTTGGAGATGGAAGGGGCTCTGCAGAGACCTGCAACACCCTGTCAACCAGGTTCCCTGGGAGCAGGTGCCCACCCTGTGTCCCTCCCCTATCCCTCCATGGCATCTCCCTCACCAAACTGGAAGGCAAAGCCAGGAAAGCAGTAACAAACACACCTGAGCTGCTCTTGGCTCCTGGCCAGCCCAGGTGAGGCTGTGAGAGGCTGTTTGCTCATTCACAGCCCACAATGATTTATTCATGGCGTGCTGGGGGGGCCTTTGTTTGTCACCCTGACAGCTCCCAGAGGTGGAGCAGCACAGGAAGGTTAACTCAGACCCAATGTTTACTTTCCAAAGAGTTTGGGACAGCCAAGGAACAACAGCTGGGAAGAGGCAGCAGCGGGAAGGAGGGAGGGCTCTTGACGCTCGTGGTGTCCGGGAACCTGGGAAGAGATAACCTGGCCAAACACCTGGATCTGGCAGAGCCAGTTCTTATTTTGTGTGGGAAAAGTTGGCATTAATCAGCTCCAACAGGTGACCAATGGTTTCTAGAGACTCTTGCTGGGGCAGCTCTTTGGCCAGGTCGAAGGCTTTCATCCCCACCTCCCGGGCCTGGAATGGGACAGAAGGAACACACAGGGATTGTCAGGAATCTGCCTTTTCTCACGGGGAAATACCTGCCCAGGGTCAGTGGAGGAGCAGCCTGGAGCAGATCCAGGCTCCCTTTTCGAGGTGACCTGTACAAGCTGCTTTACAGGAGAGCCTAAAGCTGCCAGATCTCATATTTAGGATCCAGTGGTGCAGACAGAAGAGATTATTGACCCCAGCCCCCCATCCCAGACATCACCTCCCACCTAATGCAGCTCATCTGAACATTCCCAAAGCTCTTTCAGGGAAAAAAAAATCAGCTGTATTGATTCAGTCTGAACTAAATCCCTCATTTTCCTCAGCAAGGAACTAAATCATTTCCCTTGGTAGCTCTTCTAGGGATTAGACATTCCCACAATTATAAAGCTTTGTCTTCTTTCTAATTTGAATTTGTTTCCTGGTGTCTTCCAAACACTCCCATGGCTGTGGCTTTCTCTGAGACAATGAAGAGAACATTAATATTTCAACACAGTGTTTTGCACCATCTGTATTTTCATTTCCCAAAACACAGGCAGGAGAAACTCAGGGTTTTTGAGCTGAGTCTGAATAGAGGGGCCTGATTTCCAGATGGTTTCTGCTCAGCACTTCCTCAAAATCAGTTCTTGGTAAGGCACAGTCTGGAACCTTTGGAACTTTCAGCCAGAAAAATACTGGGGTGCGAATTCTAAACTGATTTACAGGCTGCAGTAGAGCCAACCTTGAACTCAGAGGAGTGTGGAGTGGGAGGCCCATGTCCTGCTCGCTGTGTGACACCTCACCTGATGCCTAAAGGCAGCTGTGACAGGCAGTGACACTGCCAGGATGGCCCAGGGAAAGGATGGACACGGAACATGTGGAGAACTGCAGGACCTGCCGTGCATGGCAGAGAGCAAAACAGCTCCAGAGGGATTGTCAGCCTTGACAGGATGCAGGTCACAGAATCCCTGAGTGGTTGGCTTGGGAGAGACCTTAAAGATGATCCAGTTCCACCCCTGCCATGGGCAGGGACACCTTCCACCAGCACAGGTTGCTCCAGGCCCCGTCCAACCTGGCCTGGGACGTTCCCAGGGATCCAGGGGCAGCCACAGCTGCTCTGGGCAACCTGTGCCAGGGCCTCAGGGAGGAATTTCCCCCCCAGTATCCCACCTAAGCCACTGCTTTGAAGCCACCACATGCAGGTCTCTGAGGCAGCTCCATGCTCTGTCCCCCCCTCATGGGCTCGGGAGATGTCCCATGGGAACGAGTGTTCCAGGAGAGGGAGTGACCCCCAAAAACACTTGGCCAACCCTTCCAGCCACAACTCACCTTTTCCAAATCCAGGCCCAGGTAGTGGAGCATGGCCAGGGCGTGCAGGACTCGGGCTGTTTCCTCGGGGAGCTGCTGCTTCTTCCTGACCCCCAGCAGGGCCTGCAGCACCCGCCTCGCTTCTTCCCCCTGGGCCTCGGCTGCGAGGGATGGAAACATCCCGTTGGATGGGTGGGTTTGGGTGAGGGAACACATTCCAAACTGCCCAGTGAGCTCTTCCAGACATCAAAGTGTTTCTGCTACAAACATCAATTGAGGTGCTGAGGGCCTGGCACAGCGGTGGCTGCCCCTGGAAGTGTCCAAGGGCAGGTTGGGCTTGGAGCAACCTGGGCTGGTGGAAGGTGTCCCTGCCCATGGCAGGGGGTGGGATGGGATGAGCTTTAAGGTCCCTTCCAACCCAAAGCTGCCTGGGACTCTGTGATGCCATGATCCCAGCTCCATGCACATTCCATGCCCATGAAGAGAACTCTTTTCATCTGTCAGTGATTGTGTTGATCAGCCTTAGTGAGGATGTGGAGTCACAAAAACTGCAGGAGAAGAACAATTTTCCTACTCCTGTCACAACAAAGACAGTCTCCTGTAGCCCTGCCTTGGTGTGGTTCCTTCTTTGGGAACTCCTGATGGAGACAATGCCAGGAAATGGGATGCACAGAAATGTTCCTCCTAGAAGCACAGGATCCCAGACTGGTTTGGGTTGGGAGGAACCTTAAAGCTCCTTCCGTTCCACCAGACCAGGTCGCTCCAAGTCCTCTCCAATCTGGCCTTGGACACTTCCAGGGATAGAAATTCCCTCCCCTGCCAATATCCTAGCTAGCACAGATGGTAGAAAGGAGACAAAACCCACTGTCTGCTCTGGCTTCAGTGGAGCTTGGAGTAGTACCAGGCTCATTAATGCTTCAGGCACATTTAAGTCCCACTGAGAGACCCCCCAGCCTCTTTCCCGTGAATATTCTCCTGATAACACATCCAATTATCAGGACAGGCTCTTCCATGGAGCAGCTCTCTGCTGCTCCAGGAGAGAGCTGTAACCCCACCTAAAGGAGGGGAAGTGTCACCTTCATTATTAAAGGGAGATGAAGGAACTGCAGAGAAATGAGAATGTTCAAGTCTCGAGTTGCACCAGGGGAGGTTTAGATCGGATATTAGGAAAAAACTTGTCATGGAAAGACATGTAAAGATTTGGAACAGGCTGTCCAGGGAGCTGGTGGAGCCATCACCTCTGGAAGTGTTCAGGAAATGTGTGGATGTGGCACTTGAGGACATGGGTTAGGGGTGAATGTGGCAGTGCTGGGGAAAATGGTTGGGCTCGGTGATCTTAAAGGTCTTTTCTAATGATTCCATGATTCCATGATTCTATGAAGTGGAATCAAATCCTGAAAGGCAAAATCTTGCTGCAGTCACTGCCAAGGGTGCTGTGAAAGGGAGTGTGTGGACAGAGAGGGCAAAGCTGCTGTGCCTCTGTGGAAAACCCTCATTCCTGAAGGTGCCTCGTGGCACAACCCACTGAACACCCGAAACACCCGGAGCTCCCGCTGAAATTGGGCTCTGGGAATGCCACACCAACCCTAACACTGTGAACACGATCTGCAGGGTGCACAGGCTCTTCCAAACCCCACTTTCCAAGTGGTTCTGGGGCAACAGCAGCTCTTACTCATGCCGTCCTCGGCCACCTCCTCGTCGTCAGCCCACGGAGCCGCCTCGGCGCGGGCGCGGAGCCGCCGGAGCCGTCCCTGGTGCTCCTGCAGTGAGCTCAGCAGCCAGGAATGCCACAGCCTGGTCACCTGGCAGGAAGCACAGGAATTATTTCACTTGTGTGGGTACCTGGTATTCCTTGTTCTCCAAACAATGTCTCGGGCACGGCCTCTCCGCGTGCCGGCGGGTCACTGAGCCACGGATGTTCCACGCCGGGATCGCTCCAGCTCCTCCCACACAGCCCCAGCTGGGACCTCAGCTCTCCACCTGAGCACTGATTTTAACCAGACTTGAACCAATCCAACCAAAATATTCACCAGAAGTAAAGTCTGGGGGTGGATTGTGCAGCTCCCAAAGCCTGGCTTCCACAAAAATCGCTCTAAACAAACGAAAGCTCATTTCCCCTCTCCCCTCCCCCCAGTTATTAAATCAATTAGGTAATTAGATAATTCAGTTAGATAATTATCAATTAGATAATTCAGTTATTAAATCAGTTAGATAATTATTACTTTCCTCTCTTGATCAGTCCATTCTGAGAATCTTTTATCAGTGTGACTTTTCATTGATTCCCAGCATTAATTTTAGGTGGTTTTTTGTGTCCTGCCCTTCACTGGCTTTGGAACCTCCTTGGAGACCCTCTCTCCTTTAACCTCTGGCACAGGGAATTTGAAGGCAAAGCTGCTTTTTGACAGGTATTTGGCTGCCCAAACTGAAGACATTTTAATTAACAACCCCGAGCACAGGATTAAAGTCTCCTGCTTTTAACTCGTAGAATTATTTAAGTATGAAAAGGGTTTCTGAGGCTGAGCTTAAAAAGTTGTTATGGTCACCAGCATATTGATTAAAAGTTGGGAAAACATTGGAAAGAGCCCCCAAAAAACCTGAGGAATGATGGATTTTGGTTCTACCAACCTCAGTGTAGAGTGAGTTTGCCACATCCACTTTATTCTGGCGGAAGAAGATGTTGGCCATGTGGAAATACCCCCCAGAGACCTCAATGGAGTCCACTCCAAAGGCAGAAGTAGCAAGATAAACCTGAAATCAATATTAAACACAAAAAAAAATAAACCCCAGAAGTTTAATGTTCATGTCAGAGCTGAAAAGTTTTTCCTTATGGATTAATGATGTTGCAGGTGTTCAGGTTTTGTTATGTTGGAAGGGTTGGTTGTACCTGGTTGGGATTGGAAAGTGTGGGGCTAAAAACTGGATTTTGGGGTTTGTGGAGAGGAAGGGGGTACTAAAAAGTTGGATTTTGGGGGGGTTATCCATAGGAGACATATAAAAAGTCGTATTTTGGGTTATGTAGAGGAATGAGGTATTAAAAAACTGGATTTTGGGGTTTATCGTAGGAGTGAGGTACTAAAAAGGTGTCTTTTGGGGTTGATCCATAGGAATGAGGTATAAACTTCTGTATTTTGGGGCTATCCATAGGAATGAGATATCAAAAAGCTGCATTTTGGGTTTATCCATAGGAATGAGGTACTAAAAAGGTGTTTGGGGGTTCTGTAAAACAGTGAGGAATAAAAACTGTATTTGGGGTTCTGTAAAGGATTGAGGTATCAAAAACTGTACTTGGGGGTTGTACAAATGGATGAAGTACTAAAAAGCCATATTTTGGGGCTGAACCATAGGAATGAGGTATAAAAAGCTGTATTTGAGGGTTCTCTAAAGGAATGAGGTACCAAAAATTGTATTTGGGGGTTGTACAAATGAATGAGGTATAAAAGCTGTATTTGGGGTTTATCCACAGGAATCAGGTCCTAAAAAGCTGCATTTGGTGTTTATCCAGAGGAATGAGGTCCTAAAAAGCTGCATTTTGGGGTTTCTCCTAAGGAATCAGGTCCTAAAAGCTGCATTTTGGGGTTATCAACAGAAATCAGGTCCTAAAAAGCTGCATTTTGGGGTTTATCCATACAAATGAGGTCCTAAAAGCTGCATTTTGGGGTTCCTCCTAAGGAATCTGGTCCTAAAAAGCTGCATTTTAGGGTTATCCATAAGAATAAGCTGCATTTTGAGGTCAATCCAAGGGAATGCAACATCCCAACCCCGCCTTTTCCTGGGCCAGAGGAACCTTTGGAACGTGTTCCCCTCGATCCAGGGCAGGTTTCCCCCCTCTCCTCCCCCCTGTGCCCGTCCCACCTCTCCCAGGTGCCCCCCTGCTGCCTTGCCAGCCCTGCTGGAGCCCCTGGACTGGGATTGGGAAGGCACTGGTGCATTCCAGCTATTCTGAGCCGGCGTGTGACTCTCAGCAGACCCTGGACACGCAGCCAAAGGTCCCAGCAGCTCCTGGGCTGCTCCAACCTGGGACAGCCACTTGCTAAGAGCAAAAAAACTTCATTACCTGGTGCCTTTTCAGGCAGCACATTTAGGAATCTTCAAACCAAAAAGGGATTTGGGGAATGTCCCGAGCTTCCCTTTGTGGGAATCTTGAATTCCCAAAGGGTTTATAGCATAAGAAAAGAGTGGGTTGTGTCTGTTAGAATGGAAAGGGTCTGATTCTTGGCCCTCATCCCTGCCACCCACACAAAGCCACTATCAAATTCCCCAGGAGTGGGGAGCCATCACTCGGCACAGGATAAATTTAGTCACCACGGGACAGAAATAGGATGTGGAGAAGTTCATCTGGCTTTGGAGGATCAAATGGCAGGCAAAGCATCCCCAGGAACACAGCTGGCAACCCCCACTTCCAATGTAACAAACTGTTCTTGTGGCTCAAAAGGTTGAATTGGGGAAATTCAACCCTGGAATTGGGTGATTGAACCAGATGCTGAAAGAGTTAAATGAGGCATTAATTAAATGTTGGCTGGAGATCTGGGAAAGTATTGAGCCAAAATATAAATTATCTGTGGGATAAGAGGTGACAATATGAGTTTGGGGCAGGAATGTCTGGGCATCTCAGCAAAGCTGATGGAAAAATTTAAAGGGAGAGAAGGAATGTGACAAGGACACGAGGAATGTGACAAGGAATGAGACAAGGAGTGGCTGAGGGAGCTGGGGGGGCTCAGCCTGGAGAAAAGGAGGCTCAGGGGGGACCTTCTCACTCTCTGTAACTCCCTGACAGGAGGGGGGAGCTGGGGGGGGTCGGGCTCTGCTCCCAGGGAACAAGGGACAGGATGAAACGGCCTCAAGTTGTGCCAGGGGAGGGTCAGATTGGATATTAAGGAAAATTCCTTCACAGAAAGGGTGGTCAGACACTGGCACAGGCTGCCCAGGGCAGTGGTGGAGTCCCCACCCCTGGAAGTGTTCAGAAAACCTGTGGATGGGGCACTTGGGGCCGTGGGTTAGTGGTGGGCCTGGCAGTGCTGGGGAATGGTGGGACTCACTGATCTCAGAGGGGTTTTCCAACCTCAGTGATTCCCTGATTCTCTATCACTTCACAGGAAGAGGGATAACTGGTAAAACCCAGCTTTGGCTCCCACATGGACACACCGGAGTCTTGGATCCATCCAGTTCAGGTTTTTGGGATGTGAACCCTCTGGGGATCCCATATTTGCCTGCTGGGGTTTCCATATCAACCCAGGAGGAGGGAAGGAATCAACTCCAAGGTGTTCCTGTATTTTGGGGGACTCACATCAGTGGCCAGGTGATACAAAGCCTGGTCAAGGTTTCCTTGAGCGATACAGAACAGCCCCAGCCCGCGGTGTAGCCTGGACTGGAGAGCAGCAGGGCAGTCTGGGCTCTGCAGGACGATCCACTCGGCCTCAGAGAGGTACTTGGACGCCTGTCGGAGATTCCCAGTGCCTGGAATGACATGTGGAAAAAAGCAGGGAGATAAGGATAAAGAGCATTTTTTTAATCTGGAAAGTCAGAGGATCCTGCCTGCTGGGTGGTTCCACGTGGAGATGGAGTCTGGGGATTCCCCACTTCTCTCCCGTGTGCTCCTGAGCTGCCCATGTGTCCAAAGGCTCATTTACACCCAGGCTGAGGGTCGAGAGCTACAAGAGGAGCCAGAAACCACAGAATCCCAGGATGGTTTGGGCTGGAGGGACCTTAAAACTCATCTCATTCCACTCCCTGCCATGGAATAAAATTCCAGAATTCCAGGATGGTTTAGGTTGGGAAGGACCTTAAATCCCACTCAGTCCCACCCCTGCCTTGGGCAGGGACACCTTCCACCAGCCCAGGTTGCTCCAAGCCCCATCCAACTTGGTCTTGGACACTTCCAGGGCTGGGGCAGCCACAGCTTCTCTGGGCACCCTGTGCCAGGGCCTCCCCACCCTCCCAGCCAAGAATTCCTTCCCAATATCCCAGTCTAGATCAACTCTCTTTCAGCTTAAAACCATTCCCCCTTGTCCTGTCCCTCCATCCCTTGTCCCAAATCCCTCTCCAGCTCTCTTGGAGCCACTGGAAGGGGCTCTCAGGTCTCCCTGGAGTTTCCCTTCCCCCGGCTGAACCCTCCCAGCTCTCCCAGGCTCTCCAGAGGGTTTATTGCCCTGAGGATCTCTGGGACACGTTTCCCAAACAGGTTCACTCCATGACTCGCACGCTGTCACACTGCAATTACTCATAGGAATGTTTTTCCCCTGCTCTCACCACAGCATTTAGAAGGAGCCCTGAGCCAGCCCCGCTCTGCCAGCAGGGCATTGTGTGTTCCTGGAATGGCAGTGATTTACATGGAGCTCTCAGCCCTTTGCCCATGGAGCAGAGCAGCTCCCATGCCCTAATTTGCCGTGTTTTCCAAAGCACACAATGAGGAGAAGCTCTGCTCAGGCAGAGCAGGATTTGTGAATGGACCGGGGCGTTCCTGGGGTGCAACGGCCTCAGAAAAAACCTTCCCTGAGATAAAAAGCACAGCCAAGCACCCTCGGGAATGTGATGCTTCAGGGAGTCATCCGAGGTCACAGAAGCAAAGAGCAGACTTTCATTCGGCTTCTCTTGTGGCAATTAGAGGAGAGGGAGTGAAAACTCCAGTTGCTTTCATTGCTTCTCTTCCCCAGCCCCACAGAAAGGGGGTGTGAGGAGGGTGTGTGTGTGTTTGGCACTTCTCAAATCTCCCCGCAACGTCCTTGAGGCAGAGCAGGGCACAGAGCCCACAGAGCCGGCCCTTCCCTGATAAATGGGAAAAGGAAACCAGAAACCTGACCCCCAGGAGGCCTTGCCCTTGCCAGGGGTTGGATCCAGACAATGCTCACCCGTGGAGGCCTCGGCCAGGAGGAGATAAACAGGCACCAGTTGCACGGAGCTCCAGCCGAACACGCGGGCGCTGAAGCGAAGGGCCTGCAGGGCTGCAGGGAGGGCTTCCAGGGCCTTCCCTTCCCAAAGGAACCTCTGGGCAGCACTGACAGCCACCTCCACGATGGACTTCTGCAGGGAAACACAGGCCAGGGCAGAGGGAGAGAAGGGGAGAGAGAAAAATCACAGATTCACTGGTTTGGGTCGGAGCAACCTGAAAATCCGTCTTGTTCCACCCCCTGCCATGGAATAAAATCATGGAATCCCAGACTGGTTAGGCTTGGAGGGAACTTAAGGCCCATCCTGTTCCACTCCCTGCCATGGAATAAAATCATGGAATCCCAGACTGGTTAGGCTTGGAGGGACCTTGAGGCCCATCTCATTCATCCCCTGCAGTGGAATAAAATCATGGAATCCCAGGCTGGTTTGGGCTGAAGAGACCTGAAAGCCCATCTCATTCCACCCCCTGCCATGGAATAAAATCACAGAATCCCAGACTGGTTTGGGTTGGAGGGACCTGAAAGCCCATCTCGTTCCATCCCCTGCCATGGTCAGGGACACTTTCCACCAGCCCAAGTGGTTACAATTGCACAGCCTCCTTTTCAAATCAAGTTTTCAGACTCTAAAGCAGTGATTGTAATGCAGTTTGTGGCTGTAATTAATAGGCAGACATTAAAGCTGTCATATTAGAGCATATTAGAGCATATTAGAGCTTGGCTTCATTCCTGCTCCGAGCAGGAACAGCTTTGGCCATCCCTGTAGGTCATGTGGTGCCTTCCAGGATGAAGAATCCTTTACTGCTCCTGACAAGGGCTCATAAGGCTGAGCAATAAAAGCTGTGAAGCACAGAAAATGATCATCACAAGACCAGAGCAGAGATCAGACAAAGGGGCTCCGCCGGGCTCTGCCGGGAACGCGGCTGACTCAGAGGCAGTGGAGCAGCTCCGGTGGTGCCAGCTGGGCACAGCTCCGGCTGCCAGGGCTGGGGAGCCAGGAGAGAGCTCCTCACACAGAGTGCAGCTTCATCCCACCCTCTCCTGGCCAGCTCTGGGCTGGTGCTTTGGGTGCAGAGGCTGGAAACGGGTCAAAATCCAAATGTGTTACCCCTGGAAAACCCCCCACCAGGGTTTGGGGGCAGCAGCGTCTGGGTTGGTTGTCAGAACCTGTAAGTTATCCTGTATTTATCCATGTCTGGCCCCTCCCTGCCTTTTACTGCTCCTGCCAGGCCACACCATTTGGTCTTTTCACCCTTTGCAGCATCTGCAGTGACCCCCAGCTCCACAAACATCTCCATCCAAATGCTGCTCCCTGCCAGGAGTGTGGATGCTGTGCCCTCACAGGGCAAAAGAGCCAGGATCCTTGGAGAACCCCAGAAAGGTTTGGATTGGGAGGGACTTAAAACCCATCTTGTTCCACCATGGGCAGGGACACCTTCCACTAGACCAGGTTACTCCAAGCCCCATCCAGCCAGTTCCCAACACTTCTCCATCAGCTTTTCCCACCAGTGGTGTTGCAGGGAAGCTGCCTGGGAAGCAGTGGGATGGGAGGGAAGCTGCTGGGAAGCAGTGAGATATCAGGAAAGCTGCCTGGGAACCAGTGGAGTGGCAGGAAAGCTGCCTGGGAAGCAGTAGAGGTGCAGGAAAGCTTCCTGGAAAGCAGTGGAATGGCAGGAAAGCTGATGGGAAGCAGTGGGATGGCAGGGAAGCTGTCTGGTAAACTGCCTGGGAAGCAGTGGGGTGGCAGGGAAGCTCCCTGGGAAGAAGTGGAGCTGCAGGAAAGCTGCTGGGAAGCAGTGGGATGAGAGGGAAGCTGTCTGGGAAGGAGTAGGATGTCAGGAAAGCTGCCTGGGAAGCAGTGGGATGGCAGGGAAGCTGCCTGGGAAGCAGTGGGATGGCAGGGAAGCTGCCTGGGAAGCAGTGGGATGGCAGGGAAGCTGCTGGAGAGCCCTGGTAAGTCAGTGAGGCCCTGACTCCCTGGGCACCACAGAAAATACCACTTCACCTCTTTATTACCTTCTGCCTCCAGCTGGGGCTAAGCTGGGCAGAGAAACCATTCCCAGAGCTCCTGGAGGCCAGGCTTTGGCATTTTGCTGAGCTCCAGGTGCTCAGAGTGAGGCAGAGAGGGTCATGCCAGAGGTGAAGGAGCAGCTCAGGGACAGGGAAGCTCCAGGACAGCCCAGGAGTGTTTCCTGGAGATCCTGGCTGAGGTAAAGAGGCACTGGTTTGGATAAATGAGAGCTTCAAAGAACACAGCCCAGAGCAAGAGTCCCCTGCCAAGAGCTGGAAAACATAACAGCCATCCCTGAGCTACCAGAATATGGAGAGGGAAAAGGAAGGATTTCCAGAGAAGCTGTGGCTGCCCCATCCCTGGAAGTGTCCAAGGCCAGGTTGGAGCAATCTGGGCTAGTGGAAGGTGTCCCTGGCAGGGGGTTGGAATGATGGTCTTTAAGGTCCCTCCCAACCCAAACCAGTCTGGGATTCTATGAAACCCAAACTGTATCCAGGGAGCACGTGGTGCCCAGGGGAAAGCCAGGACATGCTCGGGGCAGCAGCAGGAAAAGCTGGTATTGCTCAGGCTGCTTTTTCCATCTGTGCCAGGCTGGTGCAACCAGCAGGGCCCTGGTACGTGGGCACAGCCCAGATTGGCATCTGGGAGGGGCTGGAGATTGGGATCATTCCTTTTTTTACTCCTTGTCGATGGGATCATCTCTGCTTCCCAAGAGTGAACTATCTGAAACATCTGCAGAGCTGGGGGTTGGACTCTGGCACAGCTTCCAGGAGGTGGAGGAAGGGCAGGAGGCAAGAGGAGCCCTGGAGCCCTGAATATTTTCTACCACAGTTCCAAGCCTGGGGGGGACCATTCCCTTTGGCCTGAACAGCCCTGGGAGGATCACTGGATCATTCCCTTTGACCTGAACAGCCCTGGGGGGATCACTGGATCATTCCCTTTGGCTCTGAACAGCCCTGGGGTGATCACTGGATCATTCCCTTTGGCCTGAACAGCCCTGGGGGGATCATTGGATCATTCCCTTTGGCCTGAACAGCCCTGGGAGGATCACTGGATCATTCCCTTTGGCCTGAACAGCCCTGGGGGGATCATTGGATCATTCCCTTTGACCTGAACAGCCCTAGGGGGATAATTCCCTTTGTCCCTGGCCTGGTTTTCCCCCTTTCCCCCAGCCCTTCTCATTTTGGGCTCTTTTCATGTGAGCTGCAATTAGAGGTTTCTCTGAACTGCCCCCACACAATTTTTGGGGGGGCTTGGGGAGGCCAAGGACCCCAGCTCTGCTCCAGGTGGGAGCAGGGGGTTGGGAATGTGCTCAGGGTTCAGTGCCACATCCATTATCCACTCCCAAACTCCTGGTGTGCCTGGAGAAAGGAGGATTTAGGGAGGAGGGCAGGTCCCATCGGCTCAGGCCGAACCTGCAGCCCCCGTGGCTGGAGCTCTGCCGAGCTGGATCCTCTGGGACCTTTTCCCATGCCCAGGGGCTGTGGGGAGCTGACATCACAACATCACACAGGCAGGTGAGGCTCTTTTCCAAACAGAAACTTGGAATTCTGTCAGTTTGGAGGTGCTGGCTGCAGGCACTCCCAAGGCAACGTTGACAGCAGCAGATTTCTATCACCAAAGCTCTGGAACCCGGACGAGGAATAGGAATGAAACTCCTCACTCCTGGCTCCCTGCTCCTGGAGCCACTGGGCATTGGGATGTGCCCAGGCTTCCCTGTGTTCTGGCTGGGGCTGGAGCTCTGTGTTTTCTAAACAAACACCGTGCAGGAGGGGGAGAAGTGCAGCAGAAATATTCAAAAACCACCAAATCCACGGGCAGGCTCTGGGCACTGGGTTTTTCCTCTGGCTATCATGAGACTGCAGAGCTTTCCCCCTCAGCTCCAAAGGCCTTTTTTCATGGAATCCCAGACAGGTTTGTGTTGGGAGAGACCTTAAACTCATCTCATTCCACTCCCTGCCATGGACAGGAACACTTTCCACTAGCCCAGGTAACTCTAAACCCCATCCAACCTGGCCTTGGACACTTCCAGGGATCCAGGGACAGCCACAGCTTCTCTGGGCAACCTGTGCCAGGGCCTCCTCACCCTCCCAGGGAAGAACATTTTAAAGCATTTTGTTGGCTCTGGAAGAGGAATGTGATGCAGCCAGTGAGACAGGGCACTAAATAACCTTCCCCCTTTCCCAGATCCTCTCAGCCAGGCCAGGCCCAGCCTGGCTGCCCCAAACCCTGCTGGGCACAAAGGCACTTTCTCATTCTCTTCCTCTTCTCACTTCTCCCTCTCTCTGGGAGAGCCACCAGGTCACGAAGGGATTTCCAGTGTCTCCCTCCTTTCTTCAGAAAGAAGGAAGGCAAAGTGTTGCAGCAAAGAAGAAAGGCAAAGTGTTCCAGCACATCCTGTTCCCAGAACCTATTTTATTTGACCAGGCTGGAGACAAAGGTCAAAGAACAGACATTGTTAAGGGTTGTTAATGGCCCATTAAAGTCTTTTCTTCGAAGGAAACTCAGTCTGCAGTCCCTGCCTTCCCAGGCTGAGACAGGTGAACCCCAACCTAGAGCAACTCCCTCTCCTCCTCCAGCCCTTCCTGCTGGCTTTCCCTGCCCCTAATTAACCCAGCTGATTAGCTTCCAGCTAATCAAGGAGCATTTCCTCCAGCTGGCACTGACGTGGCTCTTGGGATGTGTAGGGGTTGATTTGAGCTGATGTAACCACAGGGTTCAATAGAGGGGGAGTTCCTTGGAACAGCTTCAAGCAGTTCTGGGTGGAAAAAATCCTGCCACACCCTCTGTGACACCGATTTTAACCTTCCCTGCAGACCTTATAAAGGATCAACTCCAGCAGAACCTGGAACTGAGGAGGTTTGGCATTTTCTGGGCCACGCTGGCCCGACACACCTTCTGTGGACTTTGCTCCACAGGCTCACGTGGGGTTTTCAGCCAGACAGGAGTTTCCAAACCAGCCTGGGCTGTCACTGCCCAGTTCCTGTAAAACCCAGAGGAATCTGCTGCCCAAAGCCTGTCACGAGCTCTCCCCAAGCAGCACTTTTGCCTTCACAGATCCTCTTCCCCCTCCCCAGCCTTTGGAACTGAATTTAGAATTCCTCTTTCTGGAGTCTCCCAAGAAACACAACAGCAATGAGCTGCTCACCAAAGCCCCACACCTGGGCCAGAAACACCTATAATAATAACACAATAATAATAACAACTCGTGGCAAATCCCTGATGTTCTTCTCAATGGCTGGATTGTTCCCAGCTCAGTCTGCTGCCCCTTTACTCCAGGACTAGGAGTTCTGCAATTACAGAGGAAGAATTTATTTCCAGGGGGAGGGTTTTCAGGAGCAGATGCACCTGGGTGGGGTGATTTAGCAACACGGTGGGGCAGCAGCTCCTGCCACCCCACAAACAGAGAGAGAAAGAGCTGCAAACCACCAGGGCTGGGCAGGAGCTGCACATCTGCACCTACCCCGGGGCTCCAGGGGAGATAAAAGACTGCACTTAGTGGGAAAGAGCATTCCAGGGCCAAGCTGGGCAGGTAAACAAAGGGAAGGGACTTGATTTCTTTGCCCCCCCTGCTCTAGGAAAGGGGATTCCCTCCCTTCAGCCTGGAAGAAGCAGGATCCTGGACTAACCAGGGAAATGGACCACCTGGCCAGGGAGGAGAGCCAGGATTGTGCTGCCTCAGGAAGATCAGGACTTGCAGTGAGGGCTGTGGAAAAGGCTGGAGGCTCCAGAATCACACAGAGGGTGCTTCCACTCCCCTCATTGTTGAGGCTTTGTTTGGAAAAACAACCCCCAAGTTGCAATCAGGCACCAAATCACCCAAGGAGGTGCCTGCTGCCTTTCCTGGGAGCATCCAGAGAGAGGAATTCTAAAGGGGTGAAGGCAAAAGTCCTGCTCTGCTTTAGGCAGCAGATTCCTCTCAGTTTTATAGGAATGGGCAGTGACAGCCCAGGCTGCTTTGGAAGCTCCTGTGTGGCTGAAAACCCCAGGTGAGCCTGTGGAGCCCAGTTTGTGGAGGGAGAGAAGGTGGAATTAACCTCCCTTGGAGCACTTTGAAGTGGTGTTTGCTCTGCTGCACCCACCTGCCTCCTCAGCAGCTGCTCCTTGCCGTGTTCTCTCTCTCTTTCTGAGTGGAAGCAGGGCTGGGGTGGGATGAGCAGGGGGCAGATCTTCTCGTGGATGCTGTTCCAGTCAGCCCCCTGGTGAGAGGCATCGCTGCCAAAGGGGGCACAGCCAGAGTTTTATCCATCTTGGAGATGGTGGGAGGGAAGATTATCCCCTGCTGGGCCTTCTGGACTCTCCCCACAGGAATCCCCCTCACCCCAGCCCTTGGGCTGCTCACAGGGCACATGATATTCCCAGATGGAGGCACAGCTCTGTCCTGCCAAGCCCACCTGGTGCTGGGTGTTAAAATCCTTATTTAAATCACTCCCCGAACTCCTGGTACAGTCAAATCCCTGGATTTGTGTCCCTATGGACACAAAACCCCCTCAACCAACCCAACCCAGGTCACTGTGGGAGCAGGGAATGCTCAGTTCCTGTGGAATTGCTCCAAGGGCCGTGGGGGGGGACGTTTGGGACACCCCAGAGCTCCTGGATTTGCTCCCTGTCCGATGCTGGGAGTGAGCAGGAATGTTCCAGGTGAGCAGGACCACTCCAGCTCCTGCTGCCTCCCTGCTCAGTTCCATCCAGGACCCTCTCCAGGCTCCCTGGTTCCATACCAGTCTGGTCCCTGCCTCCTGAGCTCTGTCCCAGATCTCATCCCTGCCATCCTGGCTCTATCCCTGTGTCCCAGGCCTTGTCCTGGGGCTGTCCCTGTGTCCTGAGCCTCATCCCAGGGACAATTCCTGCCTTTTGCCTGTGTCCCAGACACATCCCAGGCTTTGTCCCTGGCTCTCAGTCCTTGTCCTGGGCCTGTTCCTGCCTCCAGCCCCTCATCCTGGTTCTGTCCTGAGCCTTGCTGTGGGATTATCCCTGTCCTGAGCCTTGCTGTGGGACTATCCCTGTCCTGAGCCTTGATGTGGGACTATCCCTGTCCTGTGCCCTGTCCCAGGCCTGATCCTGCCTCCTGTGTTTCATCCTGGGCCTTCTCCCAGTGTCCTGAGCCTTATCCCAGGCTTTCTCCTCACGTCCTGAGCGTTCTTCTGGGCGTGTTTCTGCCTCTTGTGTCTCATCCTGGGCCTTCTCTGTGTGCCCTGAGCCCCATCCCGGGGCTGGTCCCTGATTCCTGCCATGTCCCAGGCCTGTTCCTGCTTCCTGGGCCTTCTCCCTGTGTCCTGAGCCTTATCCTGGCTTTTCTCCCCATGTCCTGTGCCTCATCCTGGGACCAGTCCTGGCCTCTTTCCCTGTCCTGTCCTGCCTCCTGGGCCTCATCCTGGCCCTTCTCCTGGTGTCCTGGGCCCCACTCCGAGGCCAATCCCTGCCTCCTGCCCTGTCTGGGCCCGATCCTGCCTCCTGGGCTTTCTCCCTGGGTCCTGGGCCTTCTCCTGGATCTGTTCCTGTTTCCTGTGTTTCATCCTGAGTCTTTCCCCTCGTGTCCTGAGCCTTATCCCGGGCCTTTTCTGTGTGACCTGAGCCTTGTCCTTGGACTGGTCCCTGACTCTTGCTTTGTCCCAGGCCTGTTCCTGCCTCCTGGACTTTGTCCCCACCTCCAGCACCTCATCCTGGGACTAGTCCTGGCCTCTTGCCCTGTCCTGTCCTTCCCCCTGGGTCCCATCCTGGCCTTTCTCCTGGTGCCCTGGGCCCCATCCTGAGGCCAATCCCTGCCTCCTCATCCTGCCTCCTGGGTGTCCCGAGCCTTCTCCCAGGCTCTCTCCCAGTGTCCTGAGCCTCGTCCTGTGCCCGTTCCTGCCTCCCGTGTCTCACCCTGAGCCTTCTCTGTGTGTCCCGAGCCCCGTCCTGGGGCTGCTCCCAGGCCCGTAGCTGCCTCCTGGCCCTTCTCCCTGCCTCCCTCCCGCGTTCCATCGCTGCCTCCTGCCCCGTCCCTGTCCCCTCACCAGTAGCGGACGAGGCGGCAGCGCGGGCAGAGCCGCGGGGCCGGGCGGGTCCCGCACAGTTCGCAGCGAGGCCGCCCCGCCATGGCCGGCCCGGTGCCTTCCCCGGCCGGGAGCGTCCCGCGTTGCCATGGCAGCGCTTCCACGGGCCGCAAAAATTCACTTTAGGGTCGGCTTTCCCTTCCAGTTCTCTCCACTAGAAGTCTAAAAGCTGCTTTTGTGTTATGCTACGTACGCATAACCTCCCTCTATGGCGTTAATTCCGTATGTAAGATATGGGAATGTTATTTTTGTATCCTTCAAAAATCCTGAACTTCAAAAATTCCAGTCATTCTAACAACTCTCTACTTGGTTTGACTGTCTACATTTTCCTTTGATTCTTCATACTACACCCGGATTTTCCTCAAATGTAATTATACTCATTTCTTTGTACCTTTCTGACACACTATTCCTCTACTTCTTATTAGTGAAGTCTTAATTCTGCCTCTGACAAAGGCAGGGATCACCTACATTTTTATGTCAATTAGTGTTCTGTGACCTTTCATCTGAGATTAGTGATTTCAACAAAGAAATAGAGAAACTATTTCAAAGTACTTGTGGAAGTGAATGAAACAGTTTACAGTGTTTTAGTTGGGAAACTAAGACAACTGTCAGCACCTGCGGAAGAGAGTGATAAAAGCGAAAAAGGAGACGAGACAAGACTGGGTTTAGGCCTTGAACCAGGTCCAGAAGGAAGGAAACCGTGTCAAGAGTAAAACAAGCAATTCGAGGGGGGAAATGGAGTGGGACAGGTGAGGGAATCCTCAAATCTGTAATTAGGAAGTTGTCTAAACTGATGAAACCTATGCGATTCGGGGTGCGTGCTGGGGAATCCTTCCCGACACATCCGGCGCTGCAATAAACGTGTGTGTCTTTTTCGGCTGTATGTCCTCAAAACGAAGTCCGGAGAGCGTCTTCCCCGGCTTTTCGGGGTGAAGTCCGAGAGCGTCGGCGTTGCCAAGGCAACACTTCCGGGGTGAAGGCTGCCGGCGACGGCGTTGCCAAGGCAACACTTCCGGTGGTGGCAGGAAGGAGAACTATTCACTTCCGGCGGGCGGGTCATGGCGGAACCGGGAAAGGAGAAGGGGGAGAAGGAGGACGCGGAGGACGCGGCGGCGCTGGCGGCCGAGCGCCGGGTGCGGGCGTGGGCGGCGGCGCAGGTGGCGCGCGGGCGGCGCGTGGCGCTGGTGACCTCGGGCGGGACGCAGGTGCCGCTGGAGGCGCGGGCCGTGCGCTTCCTGGAGAACTTCAGCAGCGGGCGGCGCGGGGCAGCCTCGGCCGAGCGGCTCGTGGGGCTCGGCTACGGCGTGTGCTTCCTGCACCGCGCCCGCTCCGTCTTCCCCTGGGCCCGCGCGCTGCCCCCGCACGGCCCCGCGCTGCTGGACGCGCTCCGCCTCACCCCGGGCCCCCCGCCCGGCGTGGCTGCCGCGCCCGCCGCGCTGCCCGCGCTGCTGCCCGCGCTCCGGGACTACCACCGGGCCACCGAAGAGGGAGCGCTGCTCGCCATCGAGTTCACCGAGCTGGCGGAGTATCTGGCGCTGCTGCGCGCCGCGGCCAGGGCGCTGGCACCGCTGGGTACTGGGGGGACGGGGGGTACACGGGCATGGGGTGGCTTTGGGGTGGGGGGCAGGGGCAGGGCAAGAGACGGCGAGGTCCCCCGTGGGGGTCCCCAGTGTGAAGGGACAGAGGGGGACCGGGTGTGAGGAGATGGCGTGGCCCCAGGAGGGTCCCTGGTGTGAAGGGGGCACGGGGATGAGGGGATGGGGGGCAGGAGCAGGGCAAAAGAGAGTGAGGTCCTGCCGTGGGGGTCCCCAGTGTGAGAGGACGGGGCAGACACCGGGTTTGAGGGGATGGGGAGGAATGAGGTGAAGTCTGGGTGGGAGGGCATAGGGGGAACCCGGGGGACCTGGCAGTGAAGGGATGGAGTGGCCCGGGTGAGGGGCAGGAGCAGGGCAAGAGCAGATGAAATCTCCCAGGGGGGTCCCCAGTATGAGGGGATGAGGTGGCCCAGGAGGGTCCCTGATGTGAGGGGATGGGGGGACACAAGGGATGAGGAGGAACCAGGTGAAGTCTGGGCAGGAGGGGACATGGGAACCAGGGGGACCCAGGAATGAGGGGATGGGGTGGCCAAGAAGCAGGGCAAGAGAGGGTGAGGCCCCTCATGAGAGTTCCCAGTGTGAGCGGATGGAGTGGCCCTGGAGAGTCCCTGGTGTGAGGGGACAGGGAGGAGCAGGGGGGACCTGGGAATGAGGGGATGGGATGGTCCAGGTGGGGGGCAGGAGAAGGACAAGAGAGGGCAAGGTCTCACATAGGGGTCCCCAGTGTGAGGGAATAGGGGGGAGCTGGGCGGTACATTGGGTATGAGGGGATGGGTGGAAAACTTGGGGGGATACCAGGTGGGAAGGGATGGGGTGACCCCAGGAGGGTCCCCCCCATGGTGTGAGGAGACAGGGAAGAACTGGGGGGAACCTAGGAATGAGGGGACAGGGTGGCCTTCAGGTGGGGGGGTAGAAGGCAAGAGAGAACGAGGCCCCTGTGGGGCTCCCCAGTGTGAGGGATGGAGGAAATGGGGGGACACCGGGTGTGAGGGGATGAGGTGGCCCCAGGAGGGTCCCTGGTGTGAGGGGACAGGGAAGAACTGGGGTGGCCTTGGCGTGGGGGGTGTAAGGCAAGAGAAGGATGAGGCCCATTTGGGGGTCCCCAGTGTGAGGGGACAGAGTGGCCTCGGGAGGGGGCCCGGGCCTGAGGGGACATGGGCCCCCATTTTGGGGAACATGGGCATGAGGGGACGTGGTGGTTGTGGGGGCCAGGTGAGGGGGGATGTCCCTGGTGTGAAGGGACAATATGGCCCCCTCAGGGTGGCCCCAGAGCCCAGGTATGAGGTGACAAGGTGGCCCTGTTGACTGTGGGGCTCTGGCATGAATGGACCTCTTATCTGGGGCAAGGCAGACCCCAGTGGGGGATGGTGTGTGTGAGGGACCCCTGTGAGGGGGCAGCGCTGCCCTGCTCAGGGCGGTGCTGGGGGTGCTCTGAGGGGGCCCTGCTGGCTCTGGGGTCCCTGGGGTGACAGGGCCAGGCCATGGAGGGGTGACAGGGCCAGGCCATGGAGGGGTGACAGGGCCAGGCCACGGAGGGGTGACAGCAGCTCTTTCCCACAGGCTCCAGTGTCATGTTCTACCTGGCAGCCGCCGTGTCCGATTTCTACATTCCGGCCTCTGAGATGCCTGAGCACAAGATCCAGTCCTCGGAGGGGCCCCTGCAGGTGAGGCCCCCCCTCTCTGCCACCCTCCTCTGCCACCCCCTTCTTGCTCCCAGGGTCATGCCTGGCTGTGGATAAAGCCTGGGAAAGCTGCAAAGCACCGGCTCATGTGTGTTCTCAGAGGGAACGGGAGGGCGAGTTTTTCCACAGGGTTGGAAATGCTGGAGTTGCATTGTTTTGTTCTTATCTTGCACCAAGGGGCCCAGATAAAGGGCAGGGCAGGGTCAGCCCTGCTTTGCTTTGATCCAGGTTTATTTTTAGGATGGCATGGAGGGGGTTGAGTGGCAAACTCCAGCCCCAGCAGTGAGTGGTGCCATGCATTATCCGTGGGTTATCCATGGGTTATCCACAGGGAGGGAGCGGTGTCCCAGCACTGCTCTTTCTGGGTGTGAGAGGCAGCAGCTCCAACATATCAGCAGTTGTGCTGTGGAATGTGAAGGGGCACCTGTGAGATGCCTCCTGCTCTTCTGGCTTTGTCCTTTAGAGCTGTCTGTGCTTCCATGGAGACGAGGAGAGGTGGGTCTCAGGGAGCTGAAGTGCTCCAAGAATAGCTCCTGGAGTACTTGAGTTGCTGCCTTCTGGCTGGAGAGAGGCTTTGGACAAGGGCCTGGAGTGACAGGACAAGGGGAAATGGCTTTAACCTAAAAGAGGCTTGATCCAGACTGGGATTTTGGGGAGAAATTCTTCCCTGTGAGGGTGGGGAGGCCCTGGCACAGGTTGCCCAGAGAAGCTGTGGCTGCCCCATCCCTGGAAGTGTCCAAGGCCAGGTTGGAGCAACCTGGGCTAGTGGGAGGTGTCTCTGCCCATGGCAGGGGGTGGAACAAGATGGTCTTTAGGGTCTCTTTCAAACCAAACCATTCCAGGACTCTGGGTCCATCCTGCCTGCCCCAATGATAGTCCAACACACACGTCTCTTGCCCTCTCAGTGATGGGAGCAGTTGACTCCAGAGCTCTGTGTGTAAAAAACACCAAATTAATTGAATTTAATCAGCTTCTGGGCTTATTTCTTTATCATTAGCACCAGAAAGGTGGGACCCAAGCTGATCCCCAGTGATGGGAAGCTGGAGAACAGAGTCTCCTACTTTTTTCCCCCCCTGTACTTTGGGACTTTGAAGCCTCATGTGCCTTAAGGAGTTGAGAGAAGCAAAGCTGAAGGTGGAATAAACTGCCTGGATTCTAGAGAGCTGAAAAACTCAGACTTCTGAAGCTGTAATGCTTTTTTTTTCTTTTTTTTTTAAATCTTCCTCTGCTTATATTTGTATTCCCAGAGTGGGGTTTAGCTCTGGGAATGCAGAGTTCCTGTGGCCCTGCTTCAGAACTCCCCTGCTTTTTGTGGGTACCACTTTGCTCATGGAACTGAGTTGGGCTGAGTTGAATTGAACTGAGTTGAATTAAGTTGAATTGAATTCACACCCTGCTCATTGGTGGCACCTCACTGATCCTTTAAGTTCCATTTACAGGGCGTTGCAGTGACATTTGAGCACTGTTTGCTTGGGGCTGATCAAACACTGCCTTGCAGAACTTCCCGCTGCGAGCTGGAACTTCCCTCTCTTACTAAAACTCACTGTGATGTTTTGACTGACGGGTTTTTTTGTCCTTCACAGATCACAATGAAGATGGTGCCAAAAATGCTGTCCCCCCTGGTCAGAGACTGGGCCCCTGAGGCCTTTGTGATTTCCTTCAAGCTGGAGACGGATCCCCAGCTCCTGATCGACAAGTCCCGGCAGGCCTTGGAGAAGTACCGGCACCAGGTGGTGGTGGCCAACGTCCTGGAGTCCCGCAGGACCTCTGTCATCATCGTCACCAGCGACTCACAGACCCCCCTGTCCCTCTCGGAGGAGGAACTAGCACAAGGCATGGAGATAGAGGAGAAAATTGTGAGTTACCTGCAGGGGCAGCACACGGCCTTCATAGAGAGGAAAGGCTGAGGAGCAGCTGGGAATTGTGCTGGAGAGGAACTGGGATGATTCCCTGGAGTGATTCCCTGTCCAGGTAAATAAACCAAACCTCCAGGATGCTCTGGAGGCCCATCCAAAACCGTGTCACTTCTCCACAGCTTGGCCACGATTTGTCGTGGCTTCGGGAAAGAGAAATACACGGAAGTGAAACCCTTCCAAAGGAGGGTTCTCCTGGTGTCCAGAGCAGGAAAGGATTTGGTTTCTGTCCCCTGGAGGGAGGAGAAATGGTGCAGGTGTCTATATAATATAAAGAACTTCTTGAATCTCTCTCTTCCAAGTTTCTTTTGGAATGGCTGGAGGACGGAATGGGGCTTTGCAGCAAAGATGTGCTGGTTTTATGGCTGGAGTGTGGAATCAGCTGGTGCTGAGGGTGGATGGTGAAACAAGGGTGGGAAAAGGAGGAGAATGAGGTGACAATGACTTTGGGGAGCAGCTGCTGTGCCAGGAGAGGTCCCAGTTCCTACAGCTCAGCAGTAGGTGCTGTAGAGTGGCCCTAAAGCAGCTGCTTCAAAGGTTTTCCTCCCATCCCAGGTGTTCATAGGCTGCTGGAGGGGATAAAGGCAGGGAAACGTGGCATGGAGCACAGGGGATGTATCTGAGCCTGGGGACAAGGGGTTGGAGAAAAGGAGTGGGCACTGAGGGGGGAGGTGTCCTGGGAAGGAGCTGGGGAAGGGTCTGGAGCAGCAGGAGCAGCTGAGGGAGCTGGGGGGGCTCAGCCTGGAGAAAATGAGGCTCAGGGGGGGACTTTCTTGCTCTCTACAACCCCCTGACAGGAGGGGGAAGCCGGGGGGGGTCAGGCTCTGCTCCCAGGGAACACGGGACAAGATGAGAGGAAACAGCCTCAAGTTGTGCCAGGGGAGGTTCACGTTTTCATATTGTGAAAATTCCTTCATGGAAAGGGTGGTCAGGCATTGGGAGGGGCTGCCCAGGGCAGTGGTGGAGTCCCCATCCCTAGAAGTGTTCAAGGAATGTGTGGTGTGGAACTTGGGGACAGCAGTGCTGGGTCAATAGTTGGACTCAATGATCTCAAGAGGCTTTTCCAACCTTGATTCTGTGGTTCTGGGTGAGCAGAAGGAGTGGCAGTGATGGACCCTGGGAGGAGCTTCCTCTTGGCTGGAGTTCAAACTGGGACATTGCTGCTTTTCTCTAAACCCTCTTCCATCCCATTCCCAACTTCCCAGCGTTTGTTCCTGTGTGTCTGCAAGAACCAAAATGGTAAAAACCTTCAGTGCAGCTCTGCTGCTGTTCACTGTGTGCCTGCTCACCTGCTTGTCCTTGCAATAGTCACTGGGAGCCTGGAAAGGAAGACAACAGCACTTAGGAACACTGGATGCCTCTCCAGAGGGGGAACTGCCCTGGTTAAAACCATCGTGGGTTCAAGGAGGCAGCAGAGATGTTGTAATTACACTGTCACGTGAAGGTGAGGTGTGCTCATAAAATGGGGGAAAATAAACCCAGGAGAGCAAGAAAAGAGTGTGGGAATGGGATCAGGAGATTCCATTAGGGATGGGAGAAAGAGTCCAGGTTGTTCAGGAGGGCTGAGATCCAGCTGGAGAAGGAACTCACAACTTCAAGGTGGCCAGGACTGATAGAGAAGGGGGTGAGAGAACTGGAGAAGCTCCAAGAGCTGCCTGTCTTCCTCTCCCAGTGTGTAATCACTGGGGATGTCAAGTCCTGCTAGTTCAGGGATTTCCCTTGTCTTTGGAGCTGCCAGCAGCAGGGATGGATCAGCAGGGATGAGAATGTCAGAGCTTGTGTAAGTTGAAGGTGCCCTTGCAGGAGTGCTGGGACACAGAGTGGGAAAAGTGCCACCAACATTGTCTTGGACTGTTCTGGGATTCCTCTGGGAAGGAGAGCAGTGATCTGAACAGTTTGGAGAGCAGATTGGGGCATCACCTGCCCCAGGCCCTGTGGGGTCTCAGGGGCTGGGAACACCACTGTGGGGGTTGTATCTGCCTCTCCTTGCTAGGCCCAGGTTGGGGAGACTCTTGAGCCACAGCCACCCCAGTCCCATGTCGGGGATGATCCTGTTCCAAGCAGGAGCTGCTCCTGTTCCTAAGCCCAGGAATGCTCCAGCCTGGCCATATTTGGGCACCAGCCGTTCCCTTTTGGGGGTGCTGGGTGTGGTACCATGAGTTGGAAGGGGTTCCTGCAGGTCCAGGACCATCTGTCCAGGGCTTTCTGGGGATCCCTGACTGCCCATGGAAGGTCCTCCCTGTGCTCTGCTGTGTCGCTCTTCTCCATGGCTGGGTCTTCTCCTTCCCTTGTGCAGTCAGGGAGTGAGCTCTGCAGGATGGAGCTGCTTTACTTTGCAGTTCCACCATCTCAAGGAATCATCTTTGGGTTGGGACAGACCTTAAAGCCCATCTCATTACACCCCCTGCCATGGGCAGGGACACCTTCCACTAGCCCAGGTTGCTCCAACCTGGCCTTGGACACTTCCAGAGATGGGGCAGCCACAGCTTCTCTGGGCAACCTGTGCCAGGGCCTCCCCATCCTCACAGGGAAGGATTTCTCCCCAAAATCCCAGTCTGGATCAAGCCTCTTTTAGGTTTAAGCCATTCCCCCTTGTCCTGTCCCTCTATCCCTTGTCCCCAGTCCCTCTCCAGCTCTCCTGGAGCCCCTTTAGGCACTGGAAGGAGCTGTAAGGTCTCCTTGGAGCCTTCTGTTCTCCAGGTGAACCCCCCCAGCTGTCCCAGCCTGGCTCCAGAGCAGAGGGGCTCCAGCCCTTGGAGCAGCTCCGTGGTCTCCTCTGGGCTGGCTCCAGCAGCTCCACGTCCTTCCTGTGCTGGGCCCCCAGGGCTGGAGGCAGCTCTTCAGGGGGGTCTCACCTGAGCACTGGAAGGGGCTCTAAGGTCTCCCCGGACACCTCTCCATGCTCGGTTCAGCTCCAGCAGTTTCCCTTGGAAGGAAACCGGGATAACTTTTTGCCCGGTTTGGGATTTTTGGCGGCCGGTCTGTCCCGCGGGACCCCCGCCAGGGGGCGCCTGTCGAGTGGGGAGTGACCAGGGGCGTGGCCTCAAACTGCCCCTGCACGACACTATTGGCTGGAGGCGTGGCAGTGGGCGTGGCCTCCCGGCCCCCACGACACTATTGGCTGGGGGCGTGGCCTCATAGCCCGATTCAAGACCTCGCTGTCTGGGGGCGTGTCCTCTGGGGGCGTGTCCTGTTGCCATGGCGACGGGGGTCCGTCCCGCCGCATGGACGCGGCCGCGGCCGCCGCCCCGGTGGGTGCCCGGAGCGGGCCCGGGGGGCCTGTGGTACCCCCGGGGTTACCATCGGGGGGGCGGGGGTGCCCCCGGGACCGACGTCGGGGGCTGAGGGGCGGCGGTTGTACCCCTCGGAGGGTTGTTTTATCCCCGGGACCAGCCTGGGGTTTCGGGGGGTCAGTGGAACCCTGGGTTTGGGATCGGGGTTGAGGGGGGTCGGTTGTACCCCCAGGTTTGGGATCGGGGTTGAGGGGGGTCAGTTGTACCCTGGGTTTGGGATCGGAGTTGAGGGGGGTCAGTTGTACCCCCGGGTTTGGGATCGGGGTCTGAGAGGGGTCGGTTGTACCCTGGGTTTGGGATCGGGGTTGAGGGGGGTCAGTTGTACCCCCGGGTTTGGGATCGGGGTCTGAGAGGGGTCGGTGGTACCCCCGCAGGGGGTTCGGGGGGTCAGCTGTACTGCCTGGTTTGGGGCTGAGGGGGATCGTTTGTACCCCCGGGACCGGCCCGGGGGTTTGGGGGGTCAGTTGTACCCCCGGCACCCGGGGCTGAGGGGACCAGTCGTACCCCCGTGGGGGGTCGGGGGGTCAGTCGTCCCCCGTCTCACTGCCCTCTGTCCCCCAGGCCGAGCCCCCGGTGCCGGCGGACGCGGTGCTGCGCTGGCTGCGGGCGGAGGGCGCGGACCCCGCGGCCCCGGCCCAGGAGCTGCTGGGCTTGGCCTGGCGGCTGCTCCGGAGAGCGGAGACACGGCTGGGAGAGCTGGAACGGCGGCGGGAGCAGGACATGAGAGACGTAAGGGGCCCTGCTGGAGCCGTCCTGGGATGGGAGCGGGCTGGGGAAGGGGCTGGAGCACCAGGGATGAGGGAGCTGGGGGGGCTCAGCCTGGAGAAAAGAAGGCTCGGGGGGACCTTTCACTCTCTGCAGCTCCCTGACAGGAGGGGGAGCCGGAGGGGGCGTTGGGCTCTGCTCCTGGGGAAAAAGGGGCAGGATGAGAGGAAGTGGCCTCGCGTTGTGCCGAGGGAGGTTCAGGTTGGGTGAGAAAATTCCTTCATGGAATCTCAGGTTGGATGAGAAAATTCCTTCATGGAATCTCAGGTTGGATGAGAAAATTCCTCCATGGAAAGGGCAGTCAGGCACTGGCACAGGTGCCCAGGGCAGTGATGGAGTCCCCATCCCTGGAGGTGTTCAGGGGGTGTGTGGTCACCAGCCGTGGCCCATCCCTCTGGTGAGTGCAGAGAGGGGAACGGAGCTGGGGAAGGGGCTGGAGTACAAGAAATGTCTCAGGGAGCTGGGACGGCTCAGCCTGGAGCACAGGAGGCTCGAGGGGAACCTTCGCACTCTCTACAACTCCCTGAGAGGAGGGTGGAGCTGGGGGGGTGTTGGGCTCTGCTCCCAGGGAACAAGGGACAGGAGGAGAGGAAATGGCCTCCAGCTGTGCCAGGGGAGGGTCAGGTTGGACATCAGGAGGAATTTCTTCATGGAAAGGGTGGTCAGGCATTGGAAGGGGCTGCCCAGGTGGAGTCCCCATCCCTGGAGGTGCCCAAGGAAGGACTGGGTGTGGCACTCAGTGCCCAGATGGGGATCGGGCACAGATTGGACTCCATGATTTTGGAGGTCTTTTCCAACCTGAGTGATCCTCTGACCCCCTCTGGGTTTAACCCACCCAGTCCCACATCCCCTCTGTGCAGCAGCATGTCCAGGGGTGTCACAGCCACTCTGCTGCCCTGGGAAACTCAGGGCATCCCCACTACGTCCCCATTCCTCATGTAGGGGCATCAAAAAGCAGGTGGTGAGCCCAGCATCTCCCACAGAGCCGTGGCTCAGAGCCCCCCCATCCCAGCACCCCCACACCTCACCCCCTCCCAGTCCAGGTTTTCCCATCCCAGCTGTTCAAAGGTGCAGCGTCCCACCAATACTTGGGCTTATCCTTCAAATACAAAGGTGGCAGAGCTCTTTGTGCCCCTTGGGGAGGCTCTGGCAGCCACAGGGATAGGGCTGTTTTCCCTGTTCTGGGTGGAAAGGGCTGTTTTCCCTGTTCCAGGTGGAAAGCTACGTGGGCCACGTGCGTGCCCTGACGGAGGAGCGGGATGCCATCGCCTCGGAGCACGAGAGGGAGAACGAACAGCTCAGGTTGGAGCTGGCACGGCTGCAGCTGCTCCAGGGTAATGATCCCTCCTCCCCACGGCCCAGGGAATGCCCTGGCAGGTGTTAAACCTTCCTGGAGAGCAGAGCAGCCTTTCTGGGGAATTCTCAGGGAGCTCTCAGGGAGTCCTCAGGGGCGTCTCAGTGGTTTGCTCTTTGGGAGGTTGCTAAAAGTGTTAATGAGCTGTTAGAGCCGATTTTTAATTGATTTAGAGGTCCTTGCCTGCTTTCACTGCCTTTATTCAGGGAATTTGGCACTTTCTCTGTGTGGCTCCATTGTTGCCTCTTCCAGAGGCTGTTTGAAGGCCAGAACTGATGGTGCTGTTTGCTTTCCAACACTGATTTATTTATCTGTCATTGACTCCTCACTCCCACCCAGGCAGTGAATTTGCCTTTGGCTTTGGTTTACACAAACTCCCCATTTTTTAAAGCAACTGTGAGGGACAGTGTCATGTGCTGGGGATTCACAACTTGTGTGTGTTTATTGTCACAGAATCCCAGGATGGTTTGGGTTGGAAGGGACCTTAAAGCCCATCCAGTTCCACTCCCTGCTGTGGCAGGGACACCTTCCACTACCCCAGGTTGCTTGGAGCCCCTTAGAACTCCACTATTTTAGGTGCAGTAATTTTGTTTAAAGGAATTATTTCATTTATTTTGCTTCAAATAATTTATTTTCAAACTCTGAGGTCACTTCCAGTAATGGCAAATGTTTTTTTGGGGGGGGTTTAAATCTTGATTTTCTTCATTCTTTTGTTGTGCTTTGAGTGCCTTTGTTACATCAACTCCTTTCATGGGATGTATTGTCCTGGCCCTAAGGTAAAATTGGGGGTGATGGCACAGCTTCTTTGTGATATAGGCTTTGTTTTGGGCAGCAAATTCAGGAGTTTTGGGCAAACTGATTGTGGTTTTGAGCATCTTTTGGGTTTTCAAGGAGCACATGTGACAGAGGGACTTTCCAAAGATGGGTTGGCCTAAAATTCTGGTTCCTCTGGGCACCTCAAGTGGTGGTTTGTGGTGAAAATGCTGGTTACAAGGGGTTGAAATGATTAATGAGTTTTTGGGAGCGTCGCTGTGGCAGGAAACTCTGTTCCTGGTTCTTCTCTCGCTGCCCACGAGGTGGCAGGAGAAGGACGGGCCTTCCCCGAAGCTGAAATGCAGTGATTCCCTCCCGGTCTTGGACTTCTTCCACTTCTGAGGGATTCCTGTGGCTGTTGAGCAATGGTTAAGCCTGGAATGGAAGCCGAGATCCGTGTCCGTGCATCTTGATTTTAATTGTGGTCGTGTTGTTCCCGGGGGGTTTTGTGGATTCAATGCCATGGGGTTTTTCTGGAGGGGTTTTGGGATATCACTGGCAGATTGTGGGTTTTAAGGCTTGCCTGTACCTCAGTGCTGGCATTAGTGATGTGTGGAGATAATTCAGGGATCTGGGCAGTGGAGAAGGCCCTGCTCCCCCAGGCTGTCCCCTGCAGGGAGGGGGGGCAGCCCTGAGGTGTTTGTGGAGTGTTTTATTGAGTCTTTTATTGAGTTTTTTTGGGTTTTTGCTTTGCAGGTTTGTTCAGCTGGAGAAGAGGAGGCTGAGGGGAGACTCCTCGGGGTCTGCAGCTCCTCCTGAGGGGCAGCTCCGATCTCTGCTCTTTGTGCCCAGGGACAGGACCCAGGGAATGGCTGGAGCTGTGCCAGGGAGGTTTAGGATGGATATTAGGAAAAGGTTCTTCCCCCAGAGGGTGGTTGGCACTGCCCAGGCTCCCCGGGGCAGTGTCACGACCCCAAGGCTGCCAGAGCTCCAGGAGGGTTTGGACAACACTCTCAGGGACAGGGTGGGATTGTTGGGGTTGTCTGGGATTTGAACTGGATGATCCCTGGGGGTCCCTTCCAGCTCAGGACATTCTCTGATTCCATGATTCTGGCTCAGCCACTTCACAGAAAAATCCCCCTGGCCATCTCTGGCATGGAGCAGATGGATGTGCTTGTGCTGTGCCACATTCCCAAAGGATTCTCTCGGGCTGCTCTGCTGCTGAGTCCTGTCTGTATCCCTGTGCCCATTCCCCCAGCCTCTGCTTTTCATCAGAGATCACAGAATCATGGAATTGTTAAGGTTGGAAAAGCCCTCTGAGATCAAGTCCAACCATTCCCCCAGCACTGCCAAGGTCAGCCCTGAACTGTGTCCCCAAGTGCCACATCCACAGGTTTTCTGAACACTTCCAGGGATGGGGACTCCACCACTGCCCTGGGCAGCCTGTGCCAGTGCCTGACCACCCTTTCTGTGAAGGAATTTTCCCAGATATCCAACCTGACCCTCCCCTGGCACAGCTTGAGGCCGTTTCCTCCTGTCCCTTTGTTCCCTGGGAGCAGAGCCTGCCCCCCCCCCCCGGCTCCCCCCTCCTGTCAGGGGTTGCAGAGCCAGAAGGTCCCCCCTGAGCCTCCTTTTCTCCAGGCTGAGCCCCCCCAGCTCCCTCAGCTGCTCCTCCTCACACTTGTGCTCCGGGTCTTGCTCCCCCTCTTGTTTTTGGGGACAGCTGGGTGTCTGCAGTAGGGACAGGATGATCCTGCAGATCAGGATGGACAAGGGTCTTGTGGAAAGGCAGACCCAGGTCTGCTGGGACTGTTAAAAATGTGGGTGAGGCAAGAGGAGAGGGTGGTGGTTGGGAGCTTTTGGGAGAATTGGAAGGAGAACCTGAAAGGGCAGTTGGGAAGAGTGGCTGGTTCAAGATTGTGGTACAAAGGAGGGGCCTGAGCTGGGAATGGTGTGAGGGGCAGGATCTGTCCTGCTCTGCCTTGTCCTCACAGCTGGAGCTGGGAGGTGAGAAGGGAGGGGCAAAGACTCAGGTAAAGGCTGGAGACCTTGATCTGGGATCACTTGGAGCAACTTGATCTGTTGTTTCATAGAATGGAATCACAGACTGGGTTGGGTTTGAGGGACCTTAAAGCCCTCCAGTCCCACCCCTGCCATGGGCAGGGACACTTTCCCACTACCCCAGGTTGCTCCAAGCCCTGTCCAACCTGGCCTTGGACGCTTCCAGGGATTAAGGGGGAGCCACAGCTTCTCTGGGCAACCTGTGCCAGGGCCAAACCACCTTCACTCCTTCCCAATATCCCATCTAAATTTCCCCTCTTTTAATTTAAAACCATTCCCCCTTGTTCTGTCCCTCCATCCCTTGTCCCAAGTCCCTCTCCAGCTCTCCTGGAGCCCCTTCAGGCTCTGAGGATCATTAATGCCCATCACTGACCCCGAGTAGCTTCTGATGACACAAATCCCTGCTCACAGATTTACTCTGTGCCTGGCACAGGTTCCTGCTGGAGCAGCCAGGGCTGGTTTCTGCTGGGCCATGGAGCTGAGTTTCTGCTGGGCCATGGAGCTGAGCTTCACCTCGTGGATCTTCTGCCCAGAGTGACATTTTTCCTCCCCTCCAGGTGGTTCCTGATTCGATGGCTCTCGTTGGACACTCCGGGGTGTTGTTGGAGGGCAGGTCAATGGCACATGTGCTGTGGTGCCAAAAGTCTTCCTGAAAAACAACTGGAAGCACCACACTGAGGGGAGCTGCCTCCATTTGTTTCAAAAGTGGAATAAAAAGAATAAATAGTTGTGGTCTGAGCTTGTTTGTTGTAGCAGCTGGAACAGCTGGACTGGTGAAACACACCCAGCAGGGACAGGGCAGGTCTGTGCTGAGGTGAGGACACCACTGAGCTGCTGCTTCTGAGAGTCCTTCCTGGGGTAGAAAATACAAATATAAAACTTGCTTCCAAACAAGCAAGGACAGGAGGGTGGCAGTGGGAAGCCAGCAGTGCTCTGGTGGAACAGTGCCTGGGGGAGCTGTTGGCTCTTCCCAGACCTGCTGGGTCGGGGAGGGAAGGGGTTTGTGAGAAATCAGTGGGTCTGACAAGCAGGTGACCTGTGCTGGGCATGGCAGACCATTCTCATCCTCACAAATCCTTTTCCCTCCTCAACCTGTGGAAAATATCTGGGATCTGAGGCTGTACCAGTAAACATTACTTGGCAGGGTATGAGGGAAGCACTGGCAGGGGAAGGTGTCAGTTCTGTAGGGGGTCCCATTCCTGGCCATAAATGGGAGCAGTTTCCCCTTCATTGTCGCTGGGATTTGGCAAAACTCTGGGAGCAAACTGAAGGCAGGTTGGGGACTGTTTCCTGGGATCCATGGGCTCTTCCTGGTGCACATGCTCGGAGCAAGTCCAGTTATTTTGCTGCTGCCCAAAGCCCTGTTTGCTGGTGGGCCCTGTTTGACCCCCTATTGACTGAGCTGTGCTCTGGGACCCCAGGGGACCGCAGGGTGTTTTCCATCCACAGGGCTGGAACAGTGGAGTGGAAACATGGCATTGATTGATTGGAGCCTCGGGATGTGGTTAAATCAGTGCAGGGAAGGGAGGGCCAGGCTTGTCCACAGCTCTCTGTGTTCTGGGGGAGAGGAATATTTGCTCTGCTGGACAGCAGTTGTCCAACTCCAGCTTCCTGAGTGAAAAAGTGGGAATATCCCTCCTTCTTCCTTACAACTCCCTGCACTCCCATCCTGCAGCACTCAGAAACCTTTATCACCTTGTTTGGGGCAGAAATTTGGATTTGTTTTAATATGAATTACACAGGGAGGGTTGGAAAAGCCCTTCCCCGGCTCCACAAGCTGCTGGATCTGGTGCAGGAGTTACTGCCCTGACCACTCCAGAGACCAAAGTTTCCTCATTTTCTCCTGGCAGGTAAATTCCAGCCACAAAAAAGGGGGAATCTTTTTAGCACCTGTTTGTTTCACAACCACAGCAGTGCCTGGCCATAGACTGACTTCTGCAAGTGCTGCTGTCACAAATCTGCCATTGAATCTGGAAGTTTTTCCCAGTGCAGGGTGTTCCTGGCTATAATTTTGGGATAAATGGTGAAGGATTGGCACTTTAATTCTTAAAGATACTTAGATCTGCCTCTCTCTTTGGGAAAATAGTGATGCTCTCTAGGAGTGATCCAGTGTTTTGTGTCTCTTGCTGAAGAAAATGTCTGCTTCTCTCCAAGAGGTCTTGGGTATCTGAAGGTTGGAATTGATGATCTTTGAGGTCTTTTCCTTACTGATTCCATGGTTCCCTCGTGTTTAACCTGTTTAGTTTCCACCACTCTGGGTTAACGGTGTGAGGATAAACCAGGCTGGGAGGAGAAGGTGGTTGTGGAAACTCCTCCCTGGAAAACCAGGCAGGAGAACTCCAAGTAGGTGTAGCAGGTCCTATGACTTGGCAGGCAGGGAAGGGGATGGATGAGCAGAAACCTTGGGAGAGAGGGAATAGGGCTGAGATAACAGGGAAGAACAAGGAGTGGGAAGCAGGAGAGACTTGAGGAGCTGTTGGGCTCCAGGAGAAACAGGAGCTGCTGCACTGGGGAATTAGAGGATCCGGGAAGCAGATCTGCAGGAAATCATGCCCTGATTGCTCCTCTGCTCACCCCAAGCCTTGCCTTGCCTTGCAGAAGCCCAGCTGAAGGAGGTGGAGGAGCTGCTGCAGCAGGAAGGGCTGTCCCAGATCGCTCACAGCGCTGCCAGCGAACAGGTGGCCTATTTGCTGGTGGAGAGGACAGCACTGCTGGGGAAACTGGGACTGCTCCACAGCACCACAGAGGGCATCCAGGTACCTCCTGCTCAGCTGCTCGGGCTGGGAAGGGAATGTCTTTGGGATATTTCTGCAATTACAACTGTTTCTCCTGTCTCTGGGTCCTCAGTGGAGTCTCAGTGGTGAAGTACCTGAAGGAGCTACGGGAAAGGTGGAGAGAGACTATTTACAGGAGCAGACAGTGCCAGGACAAGGAGAATGGCTTCAAACTGCCAGAGAGTAGCTTTAGATGGGATATTGGGAAGAAATCCTTCCCTGGGAGGGTGGGGAGGCCCTGGCACAGGGTGCCCAGAGAAGCTGTGGCTGCCCCATCCCTGGATGTGTCCCAGACCAGGTTGGACAGGGCCTGGAGCAACCTGGGCTGGTGGAAGGTGTCCCTGCCCATGGCAGGGGGTGGGACTGGATGGGCTTTAAGATCCCTTCCAACCCAAACCAGTCTGGAATTCTTTGATTCTAGATTTCTTAGTTTCCACCCTTGGACATTGGCATTTGATTTGCTCCCACGTCTGCACAGCTCTCAGGGACAGGGTGGGATTGTTGGGGTGTCTGTGCAGGGCCAGGAGTTGGACTGGAGGATACTTGGGGGTCCCTTCTATGATTTTAAGGCCACCAATTCCCACCTACTCCTGACTGTGGCTATTTCATGGAGAATTCTGGAATTCTGTGAACTACTGTTTGTCTCTGAGTGACCAAGAAATGAGGAAGGAGCTGGAACAGGGGGAAAGCAGGGAGAGGGGGAAAGACCTCAGAGAGGGGTCAGGGCTTGGCCTTCTGCTTTTGTGCCTTCCAGTTTCTTCCTGTGGACAGGAATGGAATCCCACAACAGTTTGGGTTTGGAGGAGAGAGGGACACCCCCCACTGGACCTCACCTTGAACACTTTTAGGGAATTTTTATAAGCCTAATGCTCCTTGTTTTCCACCAAACACAAATTCTCCCCAGTTCTGACACTGGGCACCATTTCTGTGGTTTTAAACCAGGTGAAGGACACTTTGGGAGATCTGTTTTCCCGGAAAACAGTCTCCCTGAGACTGCTTATCCCCGCCAGATGATGTCATTGCTGTCCATCCCTGTGAACCAGAAACTGTGGATTAAGCACCCCATTGTTCAGGGGAGCATCACTCTTGTTTCACAGAGTCATTAGAGTCCCAGCAGTGTTACAGGTTAATGGGTTAATTGCTCCTCTTACCCTGTTTGCGGGAATGTGTGGCCTTGCTTGTTCCCAGCTGACCTGTCCCACTCTTGGGATGAAGGGCCATCCCTGTCCTGTCTGGTACAGGGATGAATTCAGCTTTTAGCCAGACTGACCAAGCAGAACTGATTGTTTTGATGTGTCACCACTAAGGCAGAAAGAGGGGTCCAAACCTGCAGTTTGTGTGGTCGGCTCTGGCAGATCCACGGGGAAATATTCTGGGGTCATGGTGTGTGGGAGCTCAGGAACATCTCCAGGAGTGCAAAATATGGGTGACACCAACCTGCTGAGCCTCAGGAACCCTCAGTGCTGGTTCATGGGGGGAGCAGGAAGGGGTTTGTAAATGGCTCAAAAGACAGGGGACGGCCTGAAGGATGGGTTTGGGGTTCTCATGGATGGAAAGCTGGACAGGAGCCCACAGTGTGTGTTTGCACCCCAAAGGCCAATTAAATTTGGACTCTATCCCCCTGCCCCCCTTGAGTGAGACCCCCCTGCAGAGCTGCCTCCAGCTTTGGGGGCCCAGCACAGGAAGGATGTGGAACTGTTGGAGTGAATCCAGAGGAGGCCACGGAGCTGCTCCAAGGGCTGCAGCCCCTCTGCTCTGGAGCCAGACTGGGAGAGCTGGGGGGGCTCAAATGGAGAAGGGAAACTCCAGGGAGACCTGAGAGCCTCTTCCTGGGCCTGAAGGGACTCCGGGAGAGCTGGAGAGGGACTGGGGACAAGGGATGGAGGGACAGGACACAGGGAATGGCTTCCCACTGCCAGAGGGCAGGGTTAGATGGGATATTAAGAAGGAATTCTTGGCTATGAGGGTGGTCAGGCCCTGGCACAGGTTGCCCAGAGAAGCTGTGGCTGCCCCTGGATCCCTGGAAGTGTCCAAGGCCAGGTTGGACAGGGCTTGGAGCAACCTGGGCTAGTGGAAGGTGTCCCTGCCCATGGCAGGGGGTGGCACTGGATGGGGTTTAAGGTCCCTTCCATCCCAAACCATTCCATGATCCTGTCTCCCAGTGTTACTCTGATAAAGGGAGTCAGTCACACTCTGTGCCAACACTCTCTGGGCAAAGCTGAGCCCTCTGGCTCTGAAAGGCAGATCCAGGATATCAGAGGTTTTAAAAAAAAGCAGTGAACCCACAGAGCTCCCAGTACTCACTGGGACAACTGGGGTATTTTCCCAAGGATTTGGAATAACTCTGGTTGAAACATTCCCTTCAAATATAAGGCATGATGGCAACACCCCTCTAGTCAAGGCATGTTGAAGGTGAAAATGCCCCTCAGTGGTGCCAAGGGGCACATGGCAGGGCCAAGAGACACATGGCCATGCTCTGCCTGGTGCTGCTGTGCATTCAAATCTCCTGTGCAAGGCTGGCTCTGGTCACACTCACCAGGCACTGGGAGCTGGACTGCCCCAGCTGCTTCCTGAGGGACAGTGAGAAAGGAAATACATTTTCTTGCTGGTGGCACAGCTCATGGTTGAGATTTCATAGACTCAAAAGTTTGGAAAAGCCCTCTGAAATCATCAGGTCCAGCCATTAACCCAGCACTGCCACATTCACCACTGAGCTGTGTCCCCAAGTGCCACACCCACATATTTTCTGAGCACTTCCAGGGATGGTGGCCACCACTGCCCTGGGTGCCTGTGCCAGTGCCTGACCACCCTTTCTGTGAAGGAATTTCCCCTAATATCCAATCTAAACCTGCCCTGGCACAACTTGAGGCCATTCCCTCTCCTCCTGTCCCTTGTTCCCTGGGAGCAGAGCCCGACCCCCCTTGGCTCCCCCCTCCTGTCAGGGGGTTGCAGAGCCAGAAGGTCCCCCCTGAGCCTCCTTTTCTCCAGCTGAGCCCCCCCAGCTCATCCTCATCAGACTTGTGATCCCCCCCCTATTTCAGGTCTCTTCTTGAGCACACTGGGAGGGTTTTAATTGGTTTTAGAATGAAAACCCACAGCCTGAACAGTTCCAGAGCCTCCTCCTCAGGCTGTGCAGCCCCACCAGCCTCTGCAGGAGTGAGTCCCCTCTGCTGGGAGCCAGGGAACACTCAGAGCTTTGGGTCAGGGCTGCCTTGTGGGCATCACCTGCCTTTGGTGTGTCCCAGAAGTGGCACTGGAGGTGAGGGGACCGGTGTCAGAGAGGGTGACAAACAGCTTTGCCTCAGTCCCATCTCCTCATTTCCAGGGGAACATTAACCCTTGTGCTTCAGTTCTGCAGGAAAGAGTTGGAGAGGGAACCTGCAGGAGCTGTGGGATATCTGGATGATGTTCCCCAGAGGCTGATGGGGGCCCAGGAAGAGCTCCAGGGGATGACAGAGGAGTTGGATGCAGCGAGCAAGGAGCAGAGAGCAGCAGGTAAAGCCACTCCTAATTCCTGGTTGTTCTCAGCCCAGCCCACTCAGGGTAAGGTCACCTCCCCACCCCTGGGGAGAGGGGGGGCAGCCTCTCCTGTGTCCTCCCTGCTTGGAATGTGGGAAAATCAGGTGTTAGCCTGCTCCTTAGGAGATGGGAATGCAATAATTAACAGTTACAAATCCATTCATTCTGAGCCTGGGGCTCTGTGATCCGTGAGAACCAGATCTGGACTGAACTCCTCTCCCTGGCTCCTCCACAGGGAGAAATTCCTGCCCTAGGAGGGGATGGAGAGGGAATGAGGACTTGGTACAGGAACAGAGTAGCTGAAATACCATGTGCACAGGTTTTGCTGGAGCCCTCATCCCGGGCTTCTCCACATGCACTTTGGGAATGTTGCCTCTCTGGGAGCCCTTGGCAAGAGCAGCAGTGATGAAGTGACTACTTAGATTGTGTCCCTTCACCTCATTTCTGAAATAACTGTTGCTGACTAGCACTTATTTATTTTTAGTATTTTTGTATAAATACTGAAATATTTATATATACTGAAATACTGTGGAAGGGAACAGTTTCCTGGAGGGAGATGTGGTAAAGGTGCTCTCAGAGTGGTCCAGGTGCTTTGCTGGACACAGGGGTATGGCTGCTATTTTTGGGGGGGGGTTCCTTGCATTGTCCCTGTCATGTGAAAGGTGGGAGTTCAGATTTTTGCTCATTTTCTTTTTGTTGGGGTGGAGTTGGAGTGGCTCTAGTCCTAAAGACTTTTTTATTTCTGATGGGTGTACCCAGTGGGAGGGGGTTTGGCACCTGAGGAGGGGCTTGGATGTGGTTGTGGCTTTGGCAGCAGAACATCCTGATTGTCCCTTGTCAGCCACAGTCTCAGTCCTCAATGTTCTCCCATTCTGCTGGGATTAGGATGGAGGAGGCCACATGGTCTCCACCTGGTCCCACCCTCCCTTCTGTTCCTCTGAGCAGATGTTTATGGTTGTCCTGAGGAGCATCTCAACCTCTGTCCATCCAGGGAGTTGCAGATACTTTTTCCCTTAAATTCTGAATCCTCTCTGGGTTTAACTTTATCCATCATCTCACAGTCCCTGAACCTGTGGTGCAGAATTCCAGTGGGGAGCAGCAAACTGGGGTGAGCTGCCACATCCCAGCCCCACGTGAGACCAGGTCACTCCAGGAGACTCCGGGTTCAGGTTTAGGGGAGAGTGGCAGGTCCTGGTGCTGTGTGTGAGGACCTGGACCTCACCCCAGGAGCTTCCAGGACCTGGCAGCTCCTCCCCAGCCTCCAAGCCCATCACACCCAGCCCTTTAACGCCAGGCAGGGCTGTGCTGGGTGTGTGGATTGATCCACGTGTCCCCAGGGAGGGGGTGAGCCTGCAGTGGCAGCTCCAGCACCCGGAGCACGGAGCAGCTCCAGCCTGGGACCCTCAGGGACCGTTCCCTGCACATTCCCTGAGCTCTGTGGTCTCCTGGAGTGTCAGATGAATACCA
Source organism: Pseudopipra pipra (assembly GCF_036250125.1). Taxonomy (NCBI): domain Eukaryota; kingdom Metazoa; phylum Chordata; class Aves; order Passeriformes; family Pipridae; genus Pseudopipra; species Pseudopipra pipra. Next base: position 6,469,001 of record NC_087570.1, on the reverse strand, counting down.
GGCCTTGCCAACTGTGAGTAAGGGTTTGATGCTTCATGTCTGTGGGGTTTTGAGTGTGACATCTCAGGGGTGTCTCTGCTTCTCCTCCTGACAAATTCAGAGCCGATCGCTCTGTAAATAAATTTATTTGCTGAGAAAAACCCTCAAAGAAATCACTGATCTTTGCTGAAACACCTTTACTAAAACAAGGTATTTTGCTTCAGGGATAACTTGTTTGTGTTAGAGGGAATGGATGTGGTTGTTTGGGGCCAATTTGAGCCCAGTTAGTGGGGTTTTGGGGGTTTGGAATGTGTTTAATAAAGAGTATAAAGGATGTTGGAGGGTTTGGGGCTCAGAAGCAGAACTGGGCTGCCTTTATTGTCCTTGTAGGATCAGCCCTGAAAGCAGCTGGAGAGAAAGGAATGGGAAAAGAGGGACAATTTAGGGTGTTTGTAAGTGGAGAACAGCTAGAATTTTATCAGCAAGGCTCTTCAGTAAAATACTCAGGTGTCTTTTCAGTACAATATTCACTTTGGTGGAAATTGAGGGTTGGAACGAGGAGATTTTCAAGATCTTCTTTCAACCCAACCAATTCTGTGATTCTGTGAAGAGGTTATTTGCCTTTTATTTTCTTTATTTTATATATTTTATTTTATTATTTTATTTTATTTTATTTTATTTTATTTATTTTATTTTGTTTTGTTTTATTTTGTTTTATTTTATTTTATTTTATTTTATTTTATTTTATTTTATTTTATTTTATTTTATTTTATTTTATTTTATTTTATTTTATTTTATTTTATTTTATTTTATTTTATTTTATTTTAAATTGCACAGCTGAAATTCCTTTATCAGAATCCTGGTTCGAATCAGGGGATTGGGATTGTGGGTTATGTTTTTATTTTTCTCAAATTGGGACCAAACAAGGAGAGATGTTTTGATTTTGACCTGAATAAAAATCAACGTGGAGCTGAAATTTCCTGTGGCCGCCCCTTAAGCTGTAAAGGGAAAAACTCTTCCTTCCCTTTTCTGGGAAGAAAACTGTCTCCTCTCTGGTTTTTGGGACACAATTCCATCCATGTGCTCCTCATCCCAACACCTTTCCCTGTTTTTTGCACTGGGAATACTGGGAGTGTGCATTAATGGTGTTGTGATTGCACTGGTTTATTGATTCAGCCTTGAAGGGCTGCTGTGCAGCCACAGCTTTCCTGTCCCGGCCATTCCATAAATATTAATGCCTGGAAAACATGGATACAGTAACTGGCTGTGCTCCCTCTTGGAGCAGAGAGGCATTTTGCGGTGAAAATAAGGAATTTTTGGGTTGTTTGGGTTTTCCAGAACTTTCCTTGCTGTCTGTGAATCCCACGCTGAGGATGGGAGGGGAGGGATTCTCCATGATCCAGAGGCAAACTGGAATCCCTGGGATAACTGTGGATTGGAGGGGACACAGCACTGCTGCTGAACCTGGATCTCCCAGAAACTGGAGATCCACTGTGGGAGGGAGAGGATGGTGTTCTGTGGGGTGTGTTCCATGGGAATGGTGTTCTGTGGGGTGTGTTCCATGGGGATGGTGTTCCATGGGAATGTGTTCCATGGGTTGTGTTCCATGGGGTGTGTTCCATGAGGTTGTGTTCCATGGGGATGTGTTCCATGGGGTGTGTTCCATGAGAATGGTGTTCCATGAGGTTGTGTTCCATGGGGATGTGTTCCATGGGGATGTGTTCCATGAGAATGGTGTTCCATGAGGTTGTGTTCCATGGGGTGTGTTCCATGGGGATGTGTTCCATGGGGATGTGTTCCATGGGGTGTGTTCCATGAGAATGGTGTTCCATGAGAATGGTGTTCCATGGGGTGTGTTCCATGGGAATGTGTTCCATGAGGTTGTGTTCCATGGGAATGTGTTCCATGGGAATGGGTTCCATGGGAATGGGTTCCATGGGGATGTGTTCCATGGGGATGTGTTCCATGGGGATGTGTTCCGTGGGGATGGTGTTCCATGAGGTTGTGTTCCATGGGGATGGTGTTCCATGGGGATGGTGTTCCATGAGGATTGTGTCCCTTGGGGATTGTGTTCCATTGGGATGTGTCCCATGTGGATGCGTTCCACAGAGAGGTGTTCCATGAGGATGGTGTTCCACAAGGATGGTGTTCCATGAGAGTGGTGTTCCATGGTGATAGTGTTCCATGAGGTTGTGTTCCGTGGTGATAGTGTTCCATGGTGATAGTGTTCCACGGGGATGTGTTCCACAGGGATGTGTTCCACGAGGTTGTGTTCCATGGGGATGTGTTCCATGGTGATAGTGTTCCATGGGGTGTGTTCCATAGGATGTGTTCCATGAGGTTGTGTTCCATGGAAATGGTGTTCCATGGGGTGTGTTCCATGGGGATGGTGTTCCATGGGGTGTGTTCCATGGGGATGTGTTCCATGGGAATGTGTTCCATGAGGTTGTGTTCCATGGAGATGGTGTTCCGTGGGGATGGTGTTCCATGGGGATGTGTTCCATGAGAATGGTGTTCCATGGGGATGGTGTTCCATGGGGATGGTGTTCCATGAGGATGATGTTCCATGGAGATGGTGTTCCATGAGGATGGTGTTCCATATGTTCCGCAAGGATGATATTCCATGAGGATGATATTCCATGAGGATGGTGTTCCATGGGGATGGTGTTCCATGAGGATTGTGTCCCTTGGGGATTGTGTTCCATTGGGATGTGTCCCATGTGGATGTGTTCCACAGAGAGGTGTTCCATGAGGATGATGTTCCACGAGGATGTGTTCCATGGGGACGAGTTCCATGTGTTCCACAAGGATGATGTTCCACGAGGATGGTGTTCCATGAGAGTGGTGTTCCATGGTGATAGTGTTCCATGGTGATAGTGTTCCACGGGGATGTGTTCCACAGGGATGTGTTCCATGACGTTGTGTTCCATGGGGATGTGTTCCACGGGGATGTGTTCCACAAGAGTGTGTTCCACAAGGATGTGTCCCATGGGGATGGTGTTCCATGAAGATGGTGCTCCACAGGGATGTGTCCCATGTGAATATGTTCCCTGGGGATGTGTCCCATGTGTTCCACAAGGATGCTGTTCCATGAGGATGTTCCCACATGGAGTGTCTGTGCTCCTGCCCATGGACACCTGTGTGTGGGGGCTGCCTGGGAGCCCTGATGGAGCTGGGGCAGGTCCAGAGCAGTGACTGGGTGACATTAGACTGTCATCTCTCCCCAGGGGGGTTTCACAGGGGCCCATCTTGGGCCCTGTGCTCTTCAGCATGTTCATCAATGACATGGACGCAGGACTGGAAGGGACACTGAGCAAGTTTGCAGGTGATCCCAAAACTGGGAGGAGCTGTTGAGTCCCTGGAGGGCAGAGAGGCCCTGCAGAGAGACCTGGACAGATCCGAGGGCTGGGAATCACCAACCATGGGAAGTTCAACAAAGGGAAGTGCTGGATTCTGCCCCTGGGATGGGGCAACCCCAGATGGATGGACAGACTGGGAATGAGAGGCTGGAGAGCAGTGCCAGGAAAGGGCCCTGGGGGTGCTGGTGGGTGGCCAGTTGTCCCTGAGTCAGCAGTGCCCTGGCAGCCAGGAGGGCCAACCCTGTCCTGGGGGCATCAGGGAGGGGATTGTCCTGCTCTGCTCTGCCCTGGGGCGGCCTCACCTCAACATTGGGGCAGTTTGGGGGGACACAATGGAAGGGAGAGATTGAGCCATTGGAGAGTGTCCAAAGGAGGCAACAGAGATGGGAAGGGCCTTGATTTGAAGCCGTGTGAGGACTCTGAGGGCACTTGGTGTGTTCAGCTGGAGAAGAGGGGACTGAGGGGAGACCTCACTGCAGTTCCAGCTTCCTGGGCAGGGGCAGAGGAGGGGCAGGGACTGAGCTCTGCTCTGGGGGGACCAGGGACAGCAGCCAGGGAATGGCCTGGAGTTGGGTCAGGGCAGGGTCAGGTTGGAGATTAGGAAAAGGTTCTTCCCCCAGAGGGTGGTTGGCACTGCCCAGGCTCCCCAGGGCAGTGGGCACAGCCCCAAGGCTGCCAGAGCTCCAGGAGGGTTTGGACATTGCTCTCAGGGACAGGGGGGGATTGTTGGGCTGTCTGTGCAGGGCCAGGAGTTGGACTGGATGATCCTTGTGGGTCCCTTCCACCTCAGCTGGGATTCAGTGACCAGTTTGTCCTGTCCTGTGCTTTTCCAGGCAGGACTGAGCTCCAGGAGGCCATGGAGCACAACAGCCGGCTGGACAAGGAGATCCTGGCACTGCGGGCGCGGGTCCAGACGCTGGACCTGGAGAGGAAAGCATTCCTGGAGCTGGTGAGCACACAGCCACCCCCCTCCTGCTCTGCCATGGCCCTCAGGGGCCTTGGTGGGGCCAACAGTCCTGGCTGGCTCCTGGAAGCCATCCCTGCTCCCTGACAGCCCTGGGCTAGTTCTGGAAGCCATTCCTGCTCCCTGATAGCCATGGTTTGGCTCCTGAAAGTCATACCTGCTCCCTGACAGTCCTAGGCTGGCTCTTGGAAGACATCCCTGTTCCCTGACAGTCCTAGGCTGGCTCCTGGAAGCCATCCCTGTTCCCTGACAGCCATGGTTTGGCTCCTGGAAGCCATCCCTGCTCCCTGCCCTGCCCTGCCTCCCTCCTTCCCCTCTCTGTTCTATCCCCAGTCTTTCTAGGGCTGCTGTTTGGCTGTTTTGTGGTTCTCAGAATAATAAAATGTGGGAAATGGGCAGAATAAATTCCCAGGAATGCAGCTCTGGAGCCTCCTCCCTGCAGGAAGAGTTGGATGCTCTGCTGGACATGAAGGGGCTGGATGGGCTCAGACTGATGGGGGCTTTGGGACACATTTTGGAGCAGGATCAGCTCCAAGCTCCCTTAGCCCACATTTGCCCCAAGTCAGGTGGATAAACAGGGGAAGCAACACATCCACCTTCTCCCTGGGACTGGGTTAGAGTCCAGTTTAGCTAAGCTTAGCCTAAAACCCACCAGCAGCTGCTTTTAAATCTGTTTTAAATTGATGCTGATTTTTGGTCCCTCTCAGCCTCTTTTAATGCAGCTGCAGTGATTGATTTGCTAATTTTGTAGGGGCTTTCCTAAGGGAATGACTTCCTGTGACATTACTACTGATGTAACACATCCAGAATCCTCTAAATGCCATCCAGAATTAAGGAACAATTAAGGGACTATCAGCAAAATAGTTCCTCACTGGGATTGCCAACAGGGAGGGAATAAACCCAGTCTGTTTCCTGTTGAAATGTGTCATTTGGCACAAAATCTGTGCCTGTTCTTATCTCCTGATCCCTCCATATCAGCCCTTCAGCAACCTGGAATTGTTTTGGCCATCCCAGCACTGAGCTCTGTGGTTTTCTTGCAGTTCTCTCACATAAAATGGGTGTTTTTAAATGAACACAAATACCTCTGAGGAGATCTCACCCGAATGATATTTATCAGATAATATCTTGAATTAATTTATTGACATAAAAAAAATTGCTGGTTCTTCCACATCTTTCACCTCAGACCTTGTAGTTACTGGACAGTTCGTTTCTAGGGCTACCTAAAAATGTGATAATATAATATAATAATAAAATTAATTTAGTTCAAATTCCTCAGTTTATTTTTTAATTCCAAATAATATTGCCTTCGCTTGAGGACGTTGCTCCTTTCAGTCACTATGGGTACATATGTGTGTATAGGATATCATAAAATAGAAATACAAGGTTTAAATATATTTTAATATTTAATATTTATTATATTTATATATCATATAAAGATATGATATAATTATATATAACAACACAGAATATATTAATATGCATTATTAAGAAATTATTAAGAACAAATATTAATAAATATTGTACTGAATATCCTCTAATGTTTATTATTTAATTTATTTTTATATCAAAATATATATTTTGATATTAAAATATATTTCAATATCTATAAAAAAGAAATATAGAGAGACAAAAAAATACAGATACATGTGAGATACTGTATTCTCTGTGCAGAAAAACATGCAGCCAGACTGAGATCAGTTCTAACTACAGGTTAAGCTAAAAGCAAATTCCCTGTATTCCTTGGGAGTGGGGCTTAACTGTTGGCACAGAACTTAAAAACCCCACGATTTTTAATTTGTAGATGCTTAAAATGCACTTTGTTGCCAACAGTTCTGTGTCCTGAAATGTCTTTTCCTGCCTGTGGGTCGGGGAGTCGGTGCCTGTGGTGGGAGCAGCTGCTGCCAAGAGCAGAATTCCACTGATCCCAGGGCAGAAGGGCTGGAAGGTGTCCTGGGAATCAGCAGCTGGGATCTCAGTGCTCAGTACAGGGGGTGTCCCGTGTGTGGGTGGTCAGGGAGTGACAGAAATGAAGGATAATCACCCTTTAATGCTTCAGGAGATTCCCCCTTTTCCTGCCCTTCCTCTCCCAGTCCTCTGAGTCCTCCCAGCTGGAGCAGCCATGGGATCCCAACCACTCCCTCGAGATGAGGAATGATAATAAATTAATGGTAAAGGTGAAAATAATTTAAATATTCATTAATATTGATAAACGTGCAGTTCCTCTACAGCGAATTTGGGGGGGAATCTTAATATTCCCCACGACAGAGAGATGAACATTCATGGAAAATCCAAGGGAGTGGTTTGTCCTGCAGGTGGAGCAGCTCAAGGAGGAGATCTGTGAATACCAGAGGAGTGAGAGGCCGGGGCAGTCCCTGCCCGAGGAGCCCGGAGCAGCCTCCCTGCAGGTATTTCCAAGGGCATTTTGTTGGCCATTCCAGAAAAACAGGGTCCCTCTGCATTCCAGGCCCTTCACGGGCTGGGATGGGAGGGTTTGCTCCCGTGGTGAGCTCAGGTTGTGGAGCTGATGGAGCTCATGACTGTATTTTATTTATGAGGGACTCAAGTGGCCTTGGAGTCACTCTGAGCTCACGCAGGAAACACAGGGAGCTGCTGGAGAAAGTCCAGGGAAAACATGGAGCTGCTGCCAGGGCTGGAGCCCCTCTGCTCTGGAGCCAGGCTGGGAGAGCTGGGGGGGTTCACCTGGAGAAGAGAAGCTCCAGGGAGAGCTGAGAGCCCTTTCCAGGGCCTAAAGGGGCTCCAGGAGAGCTGGAGAGGGACTGGGGACAAGGGATGGAGGGACAGGACACAGGGAATGGCTTCCCACTGGAAAAGGGGAGATTTGGGTGGGATATTAGGAAGGGATTCTTGGCTGTGAGGGTGGGGAGGCCCTGGCACAGGTTGCCCAGAGAAGCTGTGGCTGCCCCTGGATCCCTGGAAGTGTCCAAGGCCAGGTTGGATGGGACTTGGAGCAACCTGGGCTGGTGGAAGGTGTCCCATGGTAGGGGATGGAACTGGATGGGGTTTAAGGTCCCCCCAACCCAAACCACTCTGGGGTTTCCTGATTTCAATCTTAATTTTCTGCTAACTTTGGATTTCCTCCAGGGCACTCGGGATGAAGGGAGGGCTGAAGATGAGCATGGGGCAGGAAGAGCCTGGTCCTCCTTGGATCAGGAGGATAGAGACCAGGGGGGTGAAACTCTCCATAAAAGGTGAGAGGGGCAGGAATCCTTCCCCTGTTTTACTTTCAGGGGTTTCTGGGGCTGTGGATGCTGCTGCTCTGTCTTGGAGGGGGATTGAATTGTTGCATCCTTTGGAATATTCTTTGGGACTTTGTTCCTCTGCCCCCAGGTGGGAGATTTTGGTGCAGTCCTGAAGGTTCTGGAGCCCCCTGGTTGTTTTCTGGCACTTCCTCCACTTTGTTGCTTTCCTAAAAGAACAGAGTTGGGCCTCTGGGGCTCTGTGCACACAAAACTGTTGTTTCCAGACCTGTTTTGGTGCTGGGAAGTTTTCCCTGGATTTGGTTGCTCTTCAGGGCTGCACTGGAACACTTGGCTTTCAACCTTCAACGTGTAAACTGGGATTTTTAAGGGAAGTCAAAGCTTTGCTCTCCCCTGAGCTGCTCAGGGAGCTGCTGCACCTCTTCCTGTAGGTTCAGGGAGGAAAGGGGGCTGATCCCATCCCTGTGACTCTTTTCCCAAGCCTGTTCCCACCTCAGGCAGCTGAATTTATTGGCATCCTTATGCCTGACCCTTTTTCTCCCAGACCTTCCTTGTGTAGAGCCCATCACCCTTAATTCCCACCTGATTAAGAACAGGCACAGGCCATGCTGAATGGGAGACTGGGAATCAGCAGGACAGGAATGTTCCATAGTGAGGAGCAGCCTGGCTTTTCCTCGCTGGTGGGAAGGTTGGGATGCAGTTCTGGCCTTGCTGACGTTGGTTTGGTGTGTAGGTGCCGGGAGGCAATGGAAAACATGGAGGGCAGGAATTCCCAGCTCCTGCACAAGCTGCAGAAACTGGAGCAGGAACGTGAGGATTTGGTGGAGCGCAATGAGGAGCTGGAATCAATCCTGGGAGAGACTCAGATCCAGACCAAGCAGGAGAAGGAGCAGTTTGAGAGCGAGGTGGAGGGACTGCAGCAGAAGGTGAGTGAGGAATGGGGCAGATTTCTCTCTGATTGATTAAATCAAATGATGTTTGACCTGCACCTGTACCCTCTGGGTTTAGTTTGACAAGAAAAACCTGCCAGTTCAGAAAAGAGGGGAAAAGGAGGAAAAAATCTCAGCAGGGAGTAAATGACACTTGTTTGGAAGTGCAGATTTCCCAGTGTTACAGGAGCATTGTCTTCTCCAGCTCCTGTCCCTCCTCGCAGAATCCCAGACTTGTTTGGGTTGGAAAAGACCTTAAAGATGATCCAATTCCACTCCTGCCATGATCAGGGACACCTTCCACCATCCCAAGTTGTTCTAAGCCCTGTCCAACCTGGCCTTGGACACTTCTGAGGATCCAGGGGCAGCCACAGCTTCTCTGGGCAACCTGTGCCAGGGCCTCCCCACTCACACAGCCAAGAATTCCTTCCCAATACCCCATCTATCCCTGCCTTCTGGTGGTTGGGACACTGTTAATAGGACAAGTCCACTCAGGTCATCCTTTGACTTTAGGAGGTGGATAGAAATCCTTTACTATTTGCATGGGATGCTCTGGGAACCTTTGGGAAACCCCAGATGTGAAGCAGCACCTGGAATATCTGCTTTGCCAGGTCCATGGGGCCTCCTGGCAACCCCTGCAGGGCCACCTCCATCCTCTGGGCAAGGGTTGAAGCTTCTCAGGCTGCTGCTGCTTCTCTCAGGGTGGTTTAAACCTCAGTTTTAGGGAGGCTTTCTCCATCCCTCTGGAGCAGCTCTGGGAGGAGCACATTACACACTGTCCTTACACAGCCCTTACACATGGCACCCTGGATTTCTGGGATGAGATTTTAGGCCCCCCCTAGGTTTCCAGTCAGGACTGACATGTCCTTGCACTTGCACACAGTGCAGGAGGTGGTGCAGGGGTGCAGGTGTATCCCACATGGATGCTGGAGCAGCTGTGCATCCCCAGGATGGATTGTTCAAAGGAAGGGACCAGGAATTCACTGTCAGCAGCCTCTGGCTGGGAGGGAAAAGCCTCTAAACCAGGCTGAGGACATGTTCCAGTATCTTAATGAGGATGCCAATGACACCATGTTTATCTCCTCTCTCCAAGGAGCCAAGGGCTTGCCCTGGAATGGGATGGAAAAGGGTCTGTCCACCATGGTTGGGCTTGTTCAGCTCACACCAGACTATTCCCCACTGGAGCAGAACAAACACAACCCTCTGCAAATCAAACTGAAGAGTTTGGACAAATCCCCCCTTTGGTCAGTGGATTGTTAAACAGATCCCAGGGAATGTCATGGCATCAAGTAACCAAGGAGATGGGAAGTGTTTGGGCTGGACTGGAGGCTTGCAGGGCATGGAGGAGAGCTGGGATGGAGGAGGAGATGAGTTAACCCCTGGTTGGATCCCTCTGCTCAGACAGAGGGGGCTGAGCTGCACCTGCATCCCCAGGGGGGCTTTGGGAGCCTTGGAGGGGAGCAGGGAAGGGCTGGAGCCCAGGGAAGGCAGCACTGCTGGGGGTTTGCCAGCCCTGCTCCATGTGGGAAGGACTTGGGAGATTTCCATGGGTTGGCACAGCTCCAAAAGCCTGGGCTGGCCAGGCTGGGACTCAGGCCCAGGACACAGGGGGAGGATTGTTCTGCTGCTGGCACAAAGGAAGGGCTCAAACAGTGGTGGCTTGGAGGGACAATGAGCAAAATGATGGAACTGCCTTGCTGGGCATCAACTTCTGAGCAAAAGCTGGCTGGGGGTGAGGAGGGGAGGCTTGTTTTGCCTTTGAGATCTCTTTCATAACACCAAGGCCTTGCTTGAACCCCAAACTCTCACGTAGTCATGCAAGAGGAGGGGATTTATTGCTCTTTAGCTCTTCTGTGAGAGGTCTGAGTGTCTCACCCCACTTTTAACACCTGTGAACACCTCGAGTGGGTCACTTCTTTGTCTTAAAATCCCAGTATTGCAGCAGCTTTGCTGGATCTGAGAGATCATTCCCTGCTGGGAGCTCCAGAAGGGCCAGAATGTGCTGGAGCCTGTCAGGGAGAGCAAAGCTCCTGGGCTTTGATGTCCTGCTTTGGAAATGGGAAATGGGCTGGGGTTGGCAGGGATTTGGAACTTCTTCAGCTTTGGGTTGGAATACTGGGAAGCAATTCCTCCCTGTGAGGGTGGGGAGGCCCTGGCCCAGGTTGCCCAGAGAAGCTGTGCCTGCCCCTGGATCCCTGGAAGTGTCCAAGGCCAGCTTGGAGCAACCTGGGATAGTGGGAGGTGTCCCTGCCCATGGAAGTGGATGGCCTTTGAGATCCCTCCAACCCAACCCATTCTGGGATCCCGTGGTTCTGTGAACCTGGATTTCACCTGCAGCTGGATTTCACCTCCCTCCAGTGTCCTGGCTCATCCAGGGCCAGCCTGGCTTGGGCAGGTGGACAGCTGGGAAGTTTAGAAATAAGAAGACCAGCCCAAACTTGATTTCAGTCATAGGGAGGTGAAAAGGAAGCTGCTGAGGGCCCTGCTGGCAGTGGAGCCCAGGGATTTGGGAAGAGGGTCTGCAGGAGCCATGCCAGGGAAGAGAAGCTGGGCTGCTCCTTTGGGATGTCCTTAATTGTGCTGCTCTTTTGAGCTGCTCCTTAGTTGAGTTGCTCCTTTGGGATGTTCCTTGGTTGGGCTGCTCCTTTGGGATGTTCCTTGGTTGGGCTGCTCCTTTGGGATGTTCCTTCTTTGGGCTGCTCCTTCGGGATGTTCCCAAGCTCCTTGAACCCTTTAGAACTGCAGGACCCATAATCCATCCCAAAGGATCCCCCCAAGGGTAGATGTGCAGAGTGAGCACTTGTCCCCACAAACTCCTGCCTTCCAGGAGGAGCTTAGGGGTCCCAAATCCCGAGTCCTTGGAGCCTTGAGGGAGGGATTGACAACCTTTGAGCAGTGGAGGGACCAGGACAAGTCTGGTCTGAACATCTGCTTGGATAAATCAGCTGTAGACACCAGATCAGTGATTATGGGGTCAGAACCACCTTTTGGGGGTGGGTAGAGGGGGAAGGGATGGGTGGAACCACGTGGAAGTGGGGTGGTGTTGTATCCCTCATGGCAGCACCTGGAACCCACATGGAGAAACCCTGGAGCAGCTGCCAGTCACAAAGAGCTCAGGAAAACTTCACCACCCCACAGCTCCTGCAGCCCCTCACCCAGCTCAGGTTGGCAGTGAGGACACTGCCCTATAACACCCCCCAGCTCCTGGAGGGACAGTGAGGACACTGCCCTATAACCCCCACAGCTCCTGGAGGGACAGTGAGGACACTGCCCTATAACACCCCCCAGCTCCTATGGGGACAGTGAGGACACTGCCCTATAACACCCCACAGCTCATATGGGACAGTGAGGACACTGCCCTATAACACCCCCAACTCCTGGAGGGACAGTGAGGACACTGCCCTATAACACCCCCCAGCTCCTATGGGACAGTGAGGACACTGCCCTGTAACACCCACAGGGACAGTGAGGACACTGCCCTATAACACCCCCAGCTCCTGGAGGGACAGTGAGGACACTGCCCTATAACACCCCCAGCTCCTATGGGGACAGTGAGGACACTGCCCTATAACACCCCACAGCTCATATGGGACAGTGAGGACTCTGCCCTATAACACCCACAGCTCCTATGGGGACAGTGAGGACTCTGCCCTATAACACCCACAGCTCCTATGGGGACAGTGAGGACACTGCCCTATAACACCCCCCAGCTCCTGGAGGGACAGTGAGGACACTACCCTATAACACCCACAGCTCATATGGGGACAGTGAGGACACTGCCCTATAACACCCCACAGCTCCTATGGGGACAGTGAGGACACTGCCCTATAACACCCACAGCTCATATGGGACAGTGAGGACACTGCCCTATAACACCCACAGCTCACAGGGACAGTGAGGACACTGCCCTATAACACCCACAGCTCATATGGGACAGTGAGGACACTGCCCTATAACACCCACAGCTCCTGGAGGGACAGTGAGGACACTGTCCTATAACACCCACAGCTCCTGGAGGGACAGTGAGGACACTGTCCTATAACACCCCACAGCTCATATGGGACAGTGAGGACACTGCCCTATAACACCCACAGCTCATATGGGACAGTGAGGACACTGCCCTATAACACCCCACAGCTCACAGGGACAGTGAGGACACTGCCCTATAACACCCCCAGCTCACAGGGACAGTGAGGATATAACACCCACAGCTCCTATGGGGACAGTGAGGACACTGCCCTATAACACCCCCAGCTCACAGGGACAGTGAGGACACTGCCCTATAACACCCCCAGCTCACAGGGACAGTGAGGACACTGCCCTATAACACCCACAGCTCACAGGGACAGTGAGGACACTGCCCTATAACACCCCCAGCTCCTGCAGCCCCTGACCCAGCTCAGACTGGGACAGTGAGGACACCACCCCTCACCCTGGCCTAGAACCCCAGAGTGGCTGCTGGGTCAGAGACCCCCCTGGAGCAGATAAAACCCAAGACCAGAGCAGATAAACCCAAAGGTGTGTGTTTGCCACGTGGCCCTGGTTCTGGACATGTAAGAACTGGTCTTCCACAGGATCCCAGCTCTATAAGCTGTCTCTCCCTCTTCCCCCTCCTCTCTTCTTTCTCCCTCTGCTTCTCCTTCTTTGCTCCTTCCTTAATGCTTTATGTGGCTTGGAGCTGGTGGGATTAAATCTTGACTTAAGTGCTGTGGATTGCTTGGATCTTGACTTAAGTGCTGTGGATTAATATGTGCTGAGTTGATATTGTACTAGAACATTTTTCTAGCTTTTTAAACCTTTGCCAAGTGCCCTTATTTTCTCCCCTAAATTAATAAAGGTACCACTTGGGAACAAGCCCGTGGCTTATTCTCTTAATGCCATCTCAAGGTATTAAAGAACCCTATATATTAAATATATATGTATATAATAATATACGTAAATATATATTAAATAAAACTCCTGGCTGAGCCTGTGAGCCCACAGCTCCAGAGCTGGAGTGTCACAGGGCACTGCCACAGCCCTGGGAAGGAGGGTGACCTCCTTCCAAGGTGTCAGGAGAGCACCACAACCTGTGAGCACTTTGAATTTGCACCAGGAGCCTGGGTTGTTTCTCTCCTTTTGTGGAGCAATTCCTTCTCTTTCTGACTTGGCCTTGGGTGGCTCCTTCCCCCTTGGAAGCAGCAGGATGAGAGCTGGGAGCTGATGCCTGTGCACAGCCCCTCCTGCTCCTTCCTCCCAAACGTGGGGCTTATCCTGGAAGGGCAGCACGAGGAGCAGTTTAGCAGGAGTTCTGCATTTAATTGTGAGTCCTGGCTTGGTTTTAACTCGTGGTTTGTCCGTGTTCAGATCACCAGTTTAGAAACAGAGTTGCTTGAGGTGCAGAAGAACAGAAGTGAGATGGACAGGAAGGAGCAGGAGGCGTCTGGAGCGCAGGAGATGCAGGAGGTGAGAGCTTTCCCTTGGGAAATCAACTGGTTTGTTCAGGGATGTCTTAGGGAACATCTGAGATGAGCATCTCAAGCGACTCTCTCCTGGGGATGCTCCTTATCAGCATCTCCTGGGAATTTGGAGTCCCTCAGCTCATGGAGACAGAGGGATGTTTTTGGAGGAAAGGAGCCAACGTGCCCAAGTGATCTTCATGAAAATCATCTCCCTTAGGAGCTGGTCTGGCCTTCAGCTCTGCAAGCTGAGGGGTTTGTTGTGAGGGTGAAGGTGTTACCTGTGTGAAGGTTCTCAGTTCTTGTTTAGGGTTCAGTGAAACCAAGGGGTCTGTAGGTACATTTAAAGCTGCTCCCCAGCAGGTCCATTTGTTCCCAAAAACTGGATCTTCCTGATGTTTCAGCTAGACAGAGCTGCTTACAAGTGGGAGAGGACCTTCCCAAGGGATCTTGGTCAGTAGAGGCTCCAGGCCTTTGGAGAGGTCCTGCCAGCCCTGGGTATGAGATGCAGGAATCCCCCTGGAAATTTTTGAGAGCCTTTTTTCTCCTTTCTGTGTTTCCTGGAAGACACATTTCCTGCAATTTGTTTTTCTTTGGGTAGAATAAAGGATGCTGGAGAAGAGACTCCTAATGTTTCTTATTCTAGATGTTGGAAAGCTGTCAGGAAACCATAGACAAGTTGGGAAATCATCTGGGAGAGCAGAGGGAGAGGAGGAGGCAACTTATATCTGAGCTTGAGCTGCTGAGAGAGGATCTGAAGGCTGAGAAGGGGGTCCTGGGCAGCCAGGTATGTGGGACTCCCTGAACAAGCCAGTTCCCTTTGGATGCTCCATAAAATCCAGTAGTTCCCCCCCAAGCACGTGATTTGACTTGGTGCTTTTCTCCAGTTTGAAACCTTTGGCAGAGGGTTTTTAATCCATCTGTTTTCATGGTACTGTCTCTAACTCCATCATTTGTTTTTCTCTTCAGTGGATCTAATCCCAAACCAGTAATTCCAACTTTGCAGCCAAACCCTAAATTCTCTGGGGGGCAGAGTGGGAATTTTCAGACTCAGGTGTTTATTGCAGGAGTCTGAACAGCCCAGAGCCACAGGAGGTGACATGAACATCCTGCTGGGATCCCTCCTGGGGTGTTCCCCAGGGACCTCAGCACATTTTGCTTGAGCCAGTTTAATTGCTAAATCCACTCCTGGGGGATTCTCCCTGCTGGGAATGTTGCTGGAGCTCTTGGCTTCCAGCTGGGCCACAGAGGAGAGACAGTTTGTGGTGCCAGCAAAACTGCCCAAGGGCTGGACAAGGGCTGGAAATTAGGCTAAAAATCCAGAAGAGCTGCAGATCCACAGCCTGGATCAGGCAGACCTGAGGGAAACTGGAAAAGGGGGGGTTCCATCTGGGATAAATCCCACATTTTAGCTCTGAGAGGCCTTAAATCAGCTCTGAGTCCAGTCACCTCCTTGAATGCAAGTAAAAAACCATGGAATTCCTGAGCTGTTGGCACAACTCCAGAGACACAGGAGTTGCTGGAGGAACAGTGGCATCTACAGGCCAGGGCTTTGTCCTGCTGCAACAACTCCACACTGCAAGCTGGGGTGGAGATCAGGCCTGCAGAGCTCTGGATACAAACCAGTGCTGGTGGGAGAGTGGGGGAGGAAAGGGCTGGAAAGGAATTGTGTGATGTGGGGGATGCTGGGGGAAATGGGAAGAGTCCTTTTTTAACCCTTGCATCCCAATAGTTCAACATACTCATGGACCATTGGATCAAAATCACCCATCCCTGGAAATCTGATTGGAATTCAACCACCAGCTGCTGGTGGCTTTGCCAAAGGAGGGACTGTTTTTCCACCCAAGGGATCATGGGGTGAGATGATCCCATGATCCCCTGTGTCAGACTGGAACAGCCTTTGGCACAGAGACCCTTTTGGGTGGCATTTCTGGCTTCCCACATGGGCTCGTTCCCTTTGGATGGAGCAGCTGGATTGGGATGAATCGTTTCCCAACAGTGCTGGAAATGAGCTTGGCATGAAATCATTGGGTTCTCTCAGCTGGAATTGTCTTGTTTTCACGAGGTTTTTGGACATTTGAGAGGAGAAAACTTTTCCTGAGCTTGTCCTTCGGGGGGTGTTTCATCCACTGACTCCTGTTGTTTCCTCTCCAGGGGTTTCCTGACTCCCAGTTGGAGCTTCCAAGCCACAGTAACACCTCCCCTGGTCTCCAGAGGACATCAGCCAGCAGGGATCTCATGGATGTGTCCCATGAGAAGCACAAGGACAGTGCTTTGTTAGACCCAGAGGTGAGGCATGGAAAGAAATCCTGGTTGTCCCAGGGCCTGGAGCAGACAGGAGCTGCTGGGGCTCAGATCTGAGTGGATTCATCCTGGGGGAGATAAAACCACTTGAAATCGAAATTCCAGTGCTCAGGAAGAGCTACTGGTGAAAAACCTGTAGGAATCAATGTTTTTGCTGGTGTTTAGTGGGGAGAACAGTGTCTGAAGGGTTTGGGTTCACCACTGGAGATATTAGTCCAGGCAGGTTCAGGTTCTGATCCAGCCTGGGAATTCCTGTATCCTGACACATTCCTGCTTTCCTGCCCCTTCTATTTTCTTGTTGTCTTCTCTTCCAGTCTCAGGTTTGGGGGCAGTTTTGTCTGGTGTTCCAGCGTGGGGTGATGTTGGGGGTGGAGAGCAGCCACCCCTGGAGAGGATTTTGGGTAGTCTGGACAGGGGATCTCTCTGGGATCCAGCTGAATCCACACCTTTCCCGAGAGCTGCTGGTTTTGTCAAGAGATTTGGCACATGCTGTAAAACCCTGGGAGCTGCAGATGGGCCACAGTGGGATGAAATCAAATAAAGAACCATGACTTGGTGGTGGTTCACACACAGCTACTGCCCCTGCAGGAGGAAGGACTCCAAGAACTGGGATAATTTAACCCCAGAATCACAAGCTGAGTCTTGCTGGAGCCCCCAGATTGCCTTGCACTGGCTCAAAAGATTTCCATCAGAGCAAAGGAAATCCAAGTCCTGGTGTTTTCTGACCTTACAGGCCTCTGAAATCCTACAAGATGAACAGAGTCACAGAGAGGAGCAGACACAGGAAGATCCCCATGGAGATGCAAAGACCTATGAGGAACAGATGGCTAAAGTTGTGTTTTTGGAAGAACAGATCAAAAGCCTGAGGGAGGAACAAGAGCTGCTCTGGTAAACCTTCCCAAGGCCTGTGGTATTTTCTGCTCCTTGTCTTTGCTGACTTAATTTCTGAGTCTTTTCTGACTCCCTGTCCTGGAGAGAACAGGCCCAGCAGCTTCGTGTCCTTATGGGATCAGTGTCTGATTTTGGGGAACTCCCTCAATGACATCAGGAGCAGCCAGGAGCAAACCTTTCTTCTGCAGCTGTTACAGGTTCTGAGCAGACTAAACGAGAGCTGTCCTTAGGGAAGAGGATTTATCCCTTGGAGTCAGGTGGTGTTTGGAGTAAGAGGGTCCAAATACTTGGACTTAGTCCAAAGGGGGTCCCAAAAAAGCTCCAATCATGGGTTTGGGCTCCTCAGGGCCAACAGCTGCCAGCAGTGGTGGTCCTCCTGCTGCTGTGGATTTTGGGAGTGCCTGGAATTCAGGTGTCCTTGGAGAGTAGGTGTCACCAGGTGTTGATCTGACTCCCCTTTTTGAGCAGTAAGGAAAAGCTTGGATTAGATCCAGGGTGGTTCCAGTCAGTGAGATGAGCGAGTCCAACCATTCCCCAGCACTGCCAGGGCCACCACTAACCCAGGTCCCCAAGGGCCACATCCACACAGTCACTGAACACTCCCAGGGATGGTGATTCCAGCCCTGATTCCAGCCTGTGCCAGTGCCTGAACATGTAGGCCATGGAATCATGGAATGGTTTGGGTTGGAAGGGACATTAAAGCCCATCTCATTCCACCCCCATCCATGAGCAGGGACACCTTCCATTATCCCAGGTTGCTCCAAGCCCCATCCAGCCTGACCTTGGACACTTCCAAGGATGGGAAATCCATAAATTCTCTGGGAAGCCCACTTCAGTCTCACACTACCCTCACAGGGAAGAATCTATCCGTAATATCCCATCTAAACCGACACAGGGAGTCCTGGAATGGTTTGGGATGGAAGGGACCTTTAAGATCACCCAGACCTTGGGCAGGGACATTTCCACTATCCCAGGCTGCTCCAAGCCCTGTCCAACTTGGCCTTGGACACTTCCAGGGATGGGGCAGCCCCCACTTGGAGTTTGGATGGAGATAATGGAGACAGTTTGGAGGAAGGTGAGTCAGACAGGGACTGGCAGACCTGAGCCCCTCCTTTCAGTGCTTCCCTGTGTCTCTGGAGCACGGAGCAGCTCCCACCCCATGCAGGGTTCCCTTGGCCAGTCTGTGACCTCCTCCCAGGGAGGGCTGAGCCTCTGGACACACGTGGTTTTGTGGGACAGTGTCCCAAGGAGACTGACCTTTGCCCAGAACTGCTGCACACAGGAGTAAATCCCCTTGGGAGCCTCCCGAGGTACTTGAGCCTTCGCTGGACTCTCACATCCCAAGTTTTTCCCTTTTACGGGTGTTTTCCCTGGGATATGTGTAGTCATCTCTCTCCTTTACTATTTCCCCTTCAAGCTCTGAATTACTAGAGAGCAACAAGAAGAAGGAAGAGCTGGAAAAGCAGCTCAAAGAGAGCAATGAAGAGAAAAGGATGTTGCTGGAAGAGATTTCCCAGCTCAAGCACAACATCCGGAGCGCCCGGGAACAGGGAGACGCCGGAGAGACCTGGAGGATGAGCCCAGGCTTGGAGCAAAGGGAGAGCAGGTTCCTGCCATGGCAGAGCTCAGCAGGCAGTTTAGATGGGAGCCTTAAACAGGTATGGGCAGCTTTGCCATCTGCACCCTGATTTGGGTCACTAATTGGGTGGGAAAACCTGATTAAAGTGGGCTGGAAGGCAGTCCAAGCCTTGGAAATTAGGGATGGCTTCGTTTCCTTGTGTGGTGCTTTGCATGTGGTGGGAACCTGGATAAAGTCAGTGCTCATGGCAGAAATAAGGGATTTAAATGGTATTTGTTCCTCTTTCTTACCTTGTGAGCTGGAAGAGAAGGGCAGGAGCAGGAATCCCTGCCAGGAGGGGTGGGAATGGTGGGGGAACCCAGGGTGGGGAGGCTGAGGAGGAAAAGGATTCTGTGCGAGGGTTTGGATGGGAAGAGAGGACTGGGTGACCTGTGGGCAGGAGTGGGAGTGGGAAGGAGAGGACTGGAGTTGTGCTGGATCCAAGAAGCAGCAAATCCCTACAGGTGGAGCAGAGCAGGACACAAGGGAATGCTGGAAAGGATCCTGATAGAAGTAGATGAGGGGGAAAAAACCCACAAAACTTCGTGGATCTCGAGGACAACTGCCACTGCCAGACCCCACAGTGCTGGATCAAGACCTTTCCCAGCTTGGGGAGTTATCTGGGGATGTATTTAAGAAGGGAAGCTTGGCCTTCAGTGGATTCCCTCTAGTGCCAAGAGCAGAGGGAGAGGATGCACAGCAGGAATTCAGATCCAGATGTGGCTGGAAGCGATGCTGGGAAGAAGGGCTTTGGTACAACCCAAGCAGAGCTTTTGGTCTGTGTGCCAGGCCCTTGCAGGAAGGTGGGTGGTCCAAGGAGCTCCAAAAGCCACCCCAGACTGTCAGTGACACCTCAGGGTGTCGGGGCTGTCACAGTGTGTTCCTGCACTGCTGCCAGGAGTCCCCGTGTTCCTGTTCCCTCTTGGAGCTGGGCTGGATGTGCTGCTCCTGCTTGGTTGCCTCAGTTGGATTCTGACACAAGAGTTTTCTCTGGTGGCTTTCTTTGGTTGGAAAGGGTCATTTTATCAGGTGTTTGTTCCCTCATCCGGGTTTTCACATGTTCTCCCTCGACCTCAGGAGTCATGTTGGCTTCTCTGAGGGGATGGACAGAGCAGTGGAATCACTGAGATCATAACCCAGCACTGCCATGTTCACCACAAACCACATCCCCAAGTGCCACATCCACATGGCTTCTAAACCCTTCCAGGGCCACTGTGTGGGGGCAGAGGAATGCCAGGCTTTGCCCTTCTTCCTGCTTAAATACCTTCCTTACTAACAGCCTTTATCCTCCCCTGGAGCTGGTGTCCCTGTGACCCGTGGTGCTGTGCTGTTCCCCAGGGTCTGTGTGAGGAGAGGTTCCAGCAGCAGGAGGAGAAGCTGCAGCAGCTGCGCCAGGACCTGCGGCGGGTGCAGAACTTGTGCAGCTCGGCCGAGAGGGAGCTGAGGTACGAGAGGGAGAAGAACGCAGAGCTCCAGAAACAGAACCTGCTGCTCCAGCAGGAGTGCACCAAGGTAGGAACAGCTCTCAGCTCCCTGGGAATTATGGCCCCTCTGCTGTGGAAACAGGCTGGGAGAGCTGGGGGGGTTAACCCAGAGAAGGCTCCAGGGAGAGCTGAGAGCCCCTTCCAGTGTCTAAAGGGGCTCCAGCAGAGCTGGGGAGGGACTGGGGACAAGGGATGGAGGACAAGGGGAATGGCTTCCCACTGCCAGAGGGCAGGGTTAGGTGGGATATTGGGAAGGAATTCCTCCCTGTGAGGGTGGGGAGGCCCTGGCACAGGTTGCCCAGAGAAGCTGTGGCTGCCCCAGCCCTGGGAGTGTCCAAGGCCAGGTTGGACAGGGCTTGGAGCAACCTGGGCTGGTGGAAGGTGTCCCTGCCCATGGAATGAGGTTGAGCTTTAAGGTCCCTTCCAACCGAAACCCCTCTGGAATTCCATGAGAAATTTCCCTGCCTCCAAATAAAACCTGCTGCACTTCCTCCCTGATCCCTCTTTTGCTCCCAGTCCCCTTTCCTACCCAAGCCATTCCAGCTGATCTTTGCTGAAGTACAAACTCCATTTCTTCTTTGCAAACTCAGGTCAAAGCTGAGCTGAAACAGGCCCGGGCCAAACTCTCAGACTCCACAGAAACCTGCTCATCCCTGTCAGCACAGTGGGAGAGGAGCCAGCAGAAGGTCAGGGAGCTGGAGCAGAAGCTCTCCAAGTGCTCCCAGGCTGACAAGCTCCACAGCAGCCTGAGGGACAGGCTGGCCCAGGAAAAATCCAGGGCAGGAGAAGCCCAGAAAAAGGTGAATGTGAGCTGGGGAACAGGAGGGGTGTGTTTGGCAGGAGCAGCTCAGGAATTGGTTCCCCAAAGTCCATTTTGGGATCACTCAGATAAATACTGTAGAAAGAAAGTTGGTTGTTAGTGAGAAGGGAACAGAAGCCGAGTGTGATGGCTCAGTATCTCTGAAATGCTGGGACTGGGACTGGCAGGCACAGGGAGCCTCAATCCTGTTCTTGCCAAGCAGATTTCCTGCTGTTTGCTGGCTGGAAATTTCCAAACCCTTGTGTTTCCCATGGCACTGACTCTGCTGTGCTCCTGCAGGAATCTCTGGAGTCAGTTTTGAAGTTTACAGGATCAAATTGGATCCCAAAAGAATTGTTGCCAATTCATGACACACCCTCTGATCCAAGATCCAAAATCTCCTTGGCCATTCCAGAAGTTTTGCTTTCCATGGACTTTGACTCCAAACAAGGAAAGCTTTCATTCCCAAGTCCCAGACATGGAGGGATCAAAGCGACCTGGTGCAGACACTGGTTTATACATCAGAAATTTAATCCATGTCCGTTTTCCTCCAAGATTTCCAAGCTCCAGCAGAAGCTGAAGGATTCCCACCACCAGCTCCTGCTGGCAGAGGCCCGTGTGTCTGACAAGAAGCTGCTGGAGGAGGAGCTGAAGGAGGCCCGGGAGAACGAAGCTCGAGTGCAGCGGGAGCTCCACGAGGGGCAGCTGAAGAGGTACTTGAGCTGTCCTGCCACTCCATGGGAACTGCAGCTCCTGGGGGATGAGGGAATCCCAAACCACTGGCTCGACCTCCCCTTTGGATCTGCCACATCCCTGGCAGAGCTCCAGGGATTCCCTCTTGGAGATTTAAAAAACTGTTGGAGACTTCAGCTGCCTCGGAAGGCCCTTGGGATGCCAACAGCCCCTTTCTGTGGAGCTGGGATGATGATCCCAGTGCATTATCCACTCTTTTTCATGTCACTGGGACATGGCATCACAACCTAGAAGGGGAGAGTAACCCAGATTCTGGTTAATAAATCCCTTGGGGTGGATTAGAGTGAAAGGACACTGAATAATCAGTGTTTTCAAACATAAAATATATATGTAGGGTTTATTTTAGAACAGTTTTGTTTCAAAGGTAAACAGGTGTGTTGCTGTTTTCAGTGTTATTATCTATAGTAATACAGCAATATTAAAGCATCTATAGCAACCTTAAAGCATAAAAATAACACTTAAGGAAATGCATAAGGCAAGGGAGAGAAAGGAAGGATAAAGGTGGAAAGCTGTTTATAGTCACTGCCTGCTGGATCCAGAGATGAAACTTGGGAGTTGCAGCTTCCATGTCTGTTGGTCTGTTGGTTGGGAAGCCCCCCCAAAAGTCAAAGATTTCATGAGTAATTGCACTCTTCCAGCTCAGGTGGGAACGCCTTGTACTTCCTCAGGGAGTTTTACCATGGCTCATGGGCAGTTTTACCATGGATCCTGGGCAGTTTTACCATGGATCCTGGGCAGTTTTACCATGGATCCTGGGCAGTTTTACCATGGATCCTGGGCAGTTTTACCATGGCTCATGGG
This sequence comes from Pseudopipra pipra, assembly GCF_036250125.1. Lineage (NCBI taxonomy): Eukaryota > Metazoa > Chordata > Aves > Passeriformes > Pipridae > Pseudopipra > Pseudopipra pipra. Next base: position 6,446,464 of record NC_087570.1, on the reverse strand, counting down.
CAGTTTTACCATGGATCCTGGGCAGTTTTCCCATGGATCATGGGCAGTTTTCCCATGGATCATGGGCAGTTTTCCCATGGATCATGGGCAGTTTTCCCATGGATCCTGGGCAGTTTTCCCATGGATCATGGGGAGTTTTCCCATGGATCATGTCAGTGGACACGTCACAAATTTTCGATGCTCCCCAGAGGGGTTTTCACAGCAGAGTAACCATGTGAGGGAGGACATTGGTGTGATAAGAATGATTATTATCCCACCTTGCAGAATTTTCCTCTTCTTGGCCTCTTCCCAAATCCAGTTTGTAGCTCCAGATGTGCATCTGCACCCGGGATAGCTGGACATTGGCACCCACTTAACTGCTCTGAAGGTCCTTCCCCAGTGGGATATTCAGGGAGGGGTGGGCTTTGCTGGGTGAGCAGCTGCTTCTCTTCAGTTTGCAGGAGTCCTTTGGTGACCTTACAGTGTGTGAGCCATTGACTATTTCAGTGGGATTCTGGTGGGGACACCAGGATGTGCTGATCCCTTTCTCCCCATGCACTGATTCCTCCCTCCCTCCCTGTGACCCAGGGCAGGGGGAGGTTTTTAGGGGACACCCAGCCTTGGGGGCACATGGTGGTGACACCTCCAGCTCAGGGTCTCGCTGTCACACTCCCCTGTTCTCAGGAAGCTCCTGGAGCAGCAGGTGGAGGAGCTGAGGCAGCAGCTCCGGCATTCCCGGGAGACGGAGGCGTCGCTGGCCAAGATGCACGTGGAGCTGCAGGCCAAGACTCTGCATGCCCTGGAGGATGAGAGGAAACTCGACCCTGGAGAGGTGAGGGGCTGGGGGGGGGTTCCTTGTCATCCTGGGGGTAACAGGAACATTCCAGGGGGTAAATGTCCACCTGGGAGCTGCTGGAACAGGGGCTGAACCCTTGCAGATCCCACTGATTTAACAGGAAAAGGTTCAGTAAACACATGGAGCTGGGATTGATGGAGGGGCTTCAGCTCCTTTTGTGTTCAGGTTCCTCACAAGGGGCAGCTGTCTCTGCTCTGGTGAGCAGGGACAGGACCCAGGGAACGGCTGGAGCTGTGTCAGGGGAGGGTCAGGTTGGATCTCAGGACAAGGTCCTTCCCCCAGAGGGTGGTTGGCACTGCCCAGGCTCCCCAGGGCAGTGGGCACAGCCCCAAGGCTGCCAGAGCTCCAGGAGCTTTTGGACAACACTCTCAGGGACAGGGTGGGATTGTTGGAGTTGTCCAGGATCTGGACTGGATGATCCCTGGGGGTCCCTTCCAGCTCAGGACATTCCATGATTTCATCTCATGTAGGTTTCCTGGGATGAAGCTCTGAGGGCACAGGAAGACTTTATGGTTTCTTCCTTCCCTTCTCCTTGCAGAGTGTGGAGTTTTTTCAGGGAAATTTGGGCAGAGTCCATTGTCTGGGAGGATTCATTGCCTCCCTCTGCTCTGAAATTCCCATGGCCTCTCATTAGGGGGAGGAGGCCTGGAGGGCAGAATGGATGGATGGATGGGTGGATGGATGGATGTGTGAGTGGTGGATGGATGGATGTGTGAGTGGATGGATGGATGGGTGGATGGATGGATGGATGGATGGATGGTGGATGGATGGATGGATGGATGGATGGTGGATGGATGGATGGATGGATGGATGGATGGATGGATGGATGGATGGATGGATGGATGTGTGAGTGGATGGATGTGTGAGTGGATGGGTGGATGGGTGGATGGATGGATGGATGGATGGATGGATGGGTGGATGGATGGATGGATGGATGGATGTGTGAGTGGATGGATGGATGTGTGAGTGGTGGATGGATGGATGTGTGAGTGGATGGATGGATGGGTGGATGGATGGATGGATGGATGGATGGTGGATGGATGGATGGATGGATGGATGGTGGATGGATGGATGGATGGATGGATGGATGGATGGATGGATGTGTGAGTGGATGGATGGATGGATGGATGGGTGGATGGATGGATGGATGGATGGATGTGTGAGTGGATGGATGGATGGATGGATGGGTGGATGGATGGATGGATGGATGGATGTGTGAGTGGATGGATGGATGGTGGATGGATGGATGGATGGATGGATGGATGGATGGATGGATGGATGTGTGAGTGGATGGATGGATGGATGGAAGGATGGTGGATGGATGGATGGATGGATGGATGGATGGTGGATGGATGGATGGATGGATGGGTGGATGGATGGATGGATGGATGGATGGATGGATGGATGGTGGATGGATGGATGGATGGATGGATGGATGGGTGGATGGATGTGTGAGTGGATGGATGGATGGATGGATGGATGGATGGATGGATGGATGGGTGGATGGATGGGTGGATGGATGGATGTGTGAGTGGATGGATGGATGGATGGATGGATGGATGGATGGATGGATGTGTGAGTGGATGGATGGGTGGGTGGATGGATGGGTGGATGGATGGATATTATCTGTAGTGGGAACCACTGGGATTGAGGAGAGAGAAGCTTTTCAGCCCAGGCTGCAGAGGGGAAGGGAGCAGAGGGGCTCCTGCAGCCACACACAATAAAGCAGAGCTGTTTTGCAGCACCTGCAGTGCCAGAAGGAGAACCAGAAGCTCTCGGAGCAGCTGTCCCTGCTGAAGGAGGAGAACAAGGCCCTGTATGAGGAGGGTGTTCGGCTCCTGAACCAGAAGGATCTCTATGTGAGGTGATGGCACAAAATCCTCCCCAGGAATTGCTCTTCCTGTGCCTGGCAGTGGATTTGGCAGTTTTGTGGCATTTCCTGTCTTCTGTTCAGGGATTTGGCACCGGGAGATCCCCCTGAATCCATCCCCCCAGTGTGCTGTGATGTCACACACCACGTGTCTGATGTCGTGGAATTCCGGATGGGTTTGGGTGGGAATAGACCTTAAAGATCATCTCATCCCACCCCCTGCCATGGGCAGGGACACCTTCCACTAGCCCAGGTTGCTCCAAGCCCCATCCAACCTGACCTTGGACACTTCCAGGGATTCAGGGGCAGCCACAGCTTCTCTGGGTAACCTGTGCCAGGGCCTCCCCACCCTCACAGCCAAGAATTCCTTCCAATATCCCATCTATCCCTGCCCTCTGGCAGTGAGAGGCCATTCCCTGTGTCCTGTCCCTCCATCCCTTGTCCCCAGTCCCTCTCCAGCTCTCCTGGAGCCCCTTTAGGCCCTGGAAGGGGCTCTCAGGTCTCCCTGGAGCCTTCTCTTCTCTGGGTTAACCTCCCCGGGCTCTCCCAGCCTTTCCTTGGCAGCTGAAGGCAGCAGAGGGGGCCCTGGGAGGGCTGTGGGTGCTGCTGGTCAGGGTCTGGTATCAGCAGAGACCCTCCTTGGAGCTGCTCCTTTCTCCCCACACCCCTTCTGTTCTAATGTTAAAGCCCAGTAGCTTTTTGAACGTGAATTTTGAGCCAACATGGCCAATTATCCCTTATATGGTAGAAAATTCTTTTGTTTTTTGACATTATTTTGGAAAAGCTTTGGGTCCTTTTCCCTTAATCAATTTCCATTTGATTGACAATTAAAAATGTAACATTTCCAACAGAAAAAAAACCCCAAACTGATCAGTGAAAAGAGTCCAGAAAGTCCATTCTGTGCAGGCAGAAGGAGCTGGGGGAGGGCTGACCGTCCCAGTTCAGGCTTCGAGGAGCCTGAAGGAGCTCAGGACATCTCCTGCCATGGAGCATTTCCCAGCCTGAGGGTTGTCTCTGCTTCCTCAGGAAGTACAATGAGCTGCAGCTCCGGCACAAGGACAAGATCCGCAGGGCCAAGGAGACGTTCATCCACGAGGTGAAGCAGAGGGACAGCAGGATCAAACAGCTGGAGAACGAGCTCAGCGAGTCCAAGCTCCAAGTGGAGAAGGTGAGAGAAGACACCCAGGGCTTCTCCAGTAAGGGCAGGCTGCAGGAGCATCCCCTCCTTCCAAAATAATCGTGGAATGGCTTGGGTTGGAAGAGACATTAAAGACCATCCAGTCCCACAGGCAGGGACACCTTCCACTGGCCCAGGTTGCTCCAAGCCCCATCCAACCTGGCCTTGGAAACTTCCAGGGCTGGGGAAGCCACAGCTTCTCTGGGCACCCTGTGCCAGGGCCTCCCCACCCTCCCAGGGAGGAATTCCTTCCCAATATCCCACCTAACCCTGCCCTCTGGCAGTGGGAAGCCATTCCCTGTGTCCTGTCACTCCAGACCAAAGTCCCTCCTTGCAGGAAGGGACCAGCTCCTCCTGGAAGAGTCCAGGAGCACCATCCCCAAGATGGAGGAACAAAAAGCCCACAGGAAATTCCTGGCTCAGGTTTGCCCTCAGGGGAAGCCAAATCCTCCAATCCCCCCCCAGACACTGCCTGAGCTCCATTTTCCTTTGCCTCTGCTGGGAAGTGACCCCAAAGCCTCTTTTTGGGGGATTTTACATTAGACAGGGAATGGAATTCCAGAGTCCTTGTGGTTGGAGAAGACCTTTAAGATAATGATCTTCATCAAGTCCAGCCATCAACCCTCCACCACGTGTTCACTGCTAACCCATGTCCCCAAGTGCCACATCCCCATGATCCCTGAACTCTTCCAGGGATGGGGACTCCAAGGTTCCAGAGTTGCCCTCCTTGCCGGTGACCCCTCTGGGAGGGTTCTGGGGTTTGCAGGGGGCAGAGAAGCCCCAGGTGTAAGTGCTGGTTGTTCTCTCCTTGTTCCCCACCCCTCAGGGGAAGGTGCTGATCTCCCAGATCACTGCTGAGAACGAGAAGCTGCTCCAGGAGAGGCGGCGGCTCCTCCAGAAGATTTCGGAGCAGGAGGAGCCCCTCTGGAGCCCCCGCTCTGTGGTTGCCCCCCTGCCCAGCAGGTAGGACCCTCCTGAGTCCAGCCCTCCCTCTGGAGCCTCCCTCTGCCCCGCTTTTGGGCCTGTTTCTCTTCAGAATTCCAGAGGAACTGGATTGTGCCCCAGCCCTTAGTGCTGTGGCTATTAAATTTGCTATTAAATTTTTATCTTTAATTTTGTTACATTTTAATGAGTTAAATTTTATTAAATTTTAGCCTTTATTATGGTTTTATTTTAATATAACGATATTTTATTATATAATAATATTTTTATAAATAAATATATAAACAACTTATTATCTAACAATAAATTATTATAAATATTTAATAATAATTTATTTAATAATAATTTATTTAATAATTTATATTATAATTTATTTAATAACAATATTTAATTAAATAAAAAATTATTTAATAATATATTATTATAAATATATAAATGAATTATTTTAAATAATAACACTAATGATATTTTATTATGTAATAATATGTTTTTATAAAGAAATACATAAATAACTTATTATTTAACAATAAATTATTATAAATATTTAATAATAATTTATTCAATGATAATTTATTTGTTAATTTATATTATAATCTATTTAATAATAATATTTAATTAAATAAAATATTATTTAATAATATATTATTATAAATATAAAAATGAATTATTTTAAATAATAACACTAATGATATTTTATTATATAATAATATGTTTTTATAAAGAAATACCTTTATAATATATAAATAACTTATTATTTAACAATAAATATTATAAATATTTAATAATAATTTATTCAATGATAATTTATTTGTTAATTTATATTATAATCTATTTAATAATAATATTTAATTAAATAAAATATTATTTAATAAGATATTATTATAAATATAGAAATAAATTATTTTAAATAATAACACTAATATATATATATTTAACACTAATATATATTTTATTATATAATAATATGTTTTTATAAATAAATACATTAATGACTTATTACTTAGCAATATATTATTATAAATATTTAATAATTATTTAATAATAATATATTTAATAATTTATATTATAATTTATTTAATAATAAAATTTAATTAAATAAAAATATTATTTAATAAGATATTATTATAAATATAGATAAATTATTTTAAATAATAACACATTAATAAAAGAATACTAAAATAATATTATGTAATAATTTCTTATTAAAGCCACATCAGCTGTAATTAGGGCTGTAATTAGCCCATTTTCCCATCAAAATCCTCAACCTTTAGCTGGAGACTGTGGAGGAAGGTCTGGAGTTCGAAACGAGAAATTCCCCTTTGAAAACAGAGCGTGGCCAGAAGGAAAATAACTTGTGCCTTTTCCCCCCCCAGAGGGAAGCTCCTGGAGGAGGAGAACAAGCCGCAGCTCCCCGGCCACGCGCCTCCCTCCCAGCGCATTGCCAGGAGCAGCCCCGCTCCCACCACGGAGGTGAGACCCCCAAGGGCTGGGTCAGCAGGAGCTGAGCCCCGAGGGGCTGGGGAAGAGCTGGATCCAGCAGGATGGGGTGGGAAGGGCCCCAGACCTGGGAGAGGTTGCACCGACTTTGGGGGAAGCTGGAGGTTCCAGGCACTCCCTGCTCCCCTCGTCCCTGAGCTGCTGCGCCCCGGGAGCCCTTTCCAGGGGACAGGAATCTCACTTGGCACCTCTGGAGCTGTTCAAAGACCTCAGTTGTAGAGTTGGCTCCAAAATTAGGAGGATCAACCCTGAGGAGAGGGGTTGGGAATGTTCCTTCTGTCACCCAAAACCCTCAGGCCGAGCTGAGCGATGATCCCAACTCAGCTGAGCTGGAGGAAGAGCTTTGGGGGGAGGAAGGGGGAAAAAAGGGAGAAATCAAAGACTTTTCAAACCAGCCAGGTGGATTTGGAGGTTTGTTGGGATGTTCTAATGTGGAGGGAACCCAGTTGGGGTGGAAATGAGGGGGAAAGGGCTGTTTGGGGCTCCCCTGGGCTGGGTGGGGTTTGGTTTGGGGCTTTTTTTTAATTTAAGTTCAGACCCAAAGGTGAAATCCCTGACTGGCATCTCTGTGGGTCTGGAGCTGATGGGGAGAACTCTCAGTGGAGCTGGGGAGGGCTTGGAAAACCAGGATATGTTGGAATTCAGGATCTGACCTGCACCTCCTCCTTTCAAAGTCTCTCTTCCTTCTTCCAGGACTCGAAGACCCTTCACGTCTCCGAACGCCAACTCCAGAGTAAGGGGGTGCCACCTCCCCGTGCCAGGTACCTTGGGGGGAGCAGGAGGAGCCAGGAGAAGGTTGTGGGGTGGATGAGGGAATGTGAGATCCTTGGAGGAGGTTCTGGGGGTGGGTGAGGGGTGTGAGATCCTCTGAAGAAGGTTGTGGGGTGGGTGATGAATGTGAGATCCTTGGAGAAGACTTTGAGGTGTGTAAAGGATGACTTAACAGTGGAAATTCCTTTCTAGCTTCCCGCCCCGGGATCTCCCAGACCCCTTTGGTGCCATGAAGGCCCCTCAGGACATGAAGCCTGAGGGAGAGGCCGAAAGCCAGGACTCCTCCCTGGGCCTGTCCCCCTCCCAGCCCTCAGAGCTGGGCTACCTGAACGTGGCCTCCCCGGGGGACACCACGGCCTCCCCGCTGCAGGAGGAGAGCAGGAGCGTCGGCTCCGAGACCTTCTGAGCTGGGAATGTCTGTGCAGAGTCACCTGGATGCAGGACTGGGGCTCCTGAGCTGGGAATTCTGTGCAGAGTCACCTGGATGCAGGACTGGGACTCCTGAGCTGGGAATGTCTGTGCAGAGTCACCTGGATGCAGGACTGGGACTCCTGAGCTGGGAATTCTGTGCAGAGTCACCTGGATGCAGGACTGGGATTCCTGAGCTGGGAATGTCTGTGCAGAGTCACCTGGATGCAGGACTGGGACTCCTGAGCTGGGAATATCTGTGCAGAGTCACCTGGATGCAGGACTGGGACTCCTGAGCTGGGAATTCTGTGCAGAGTCACCTGGATGCAGGACTGGGATTCCTGAGCTGGGAATATCTGTGCAGAGTCACCTGGATGCAGGACTGGGACTCCTGAGCTGGGAATTCTGTGCAGTGTTACCTGGATGCAGGACTGGGACTCCTGAGCTGGGAATTCTGTGCAGTGTCACCCTGGGGCTCCTGGGAATGTTGTGCAGTGTCACCTGGATGCAGGACTGGGGCTCCTGGTGCCGTGGGATGACAGAGACTGCAAAGAGAAGAATTGCCAAATGGACTGACCTAGGGATTTCTGGGATATTTTCCAGCTAAGTTAATCCAGTGTTGGTTTTTTTTTCCACGTACCCCCTGTAAATGTGTTTGTGTCATCCCAGAGACACTGGAGGTTGGAATGTGTAGATAAACTCATAAACGTGGAAGAGGGCTGGGGTGAAGTGTGTCTTCCCTCAACCCTAATTCCTTGTTCAGGCCAAATCTATAAATTTTATAAAGAAAAGAAATTAATGTTCCTTGGTTCTTAATTACATCATTCTCTTTCATTACCCAGTATTTTACTTCTATTGGTTATTGATTTCTCAATTTCTGTGTTAATTAAATCCACATTTTTAGTATCTTTTTTCCTAGAAGGGGCTTTCCAGCACGTGGACTGAATTCTTTATTAATTCTTTTCCCTATCTTCTGTTTTCTACAAAATGTCCTTGGTTAGGGGGGATATTGGGAAAAATTCCTCCCTGTGAGGATGGGGAGGGGCTGGGATGGAATTCCCAGAGAAGCTGTGGCTGCCCCATCCCTGGGAGTGTCCAAGGCCAGGTTGGAGCAACCTGGGTGTCCCAAAGGTGTCCCTGCTGTGGGTGGAACAAGCTGAGCCTTAATGTCCCTTCCAACCCAAAGCATTCCATGAATCCATGATTCTCTGCTCAGCTGGTGCCAACCAGCAACCCCAGGCCCTTTTCCACGAGTGTGGGAGAATTACTGGGGGAAAATGAGACTGAAGTTCCATGTGCATCCCATGAGGGGTTGTAATCCTAAGGAAGCTTCCAGGCTGGAATGCTGTTGGCACGTAAGGGGTCTCTTCCACAACAGTTCCCCAGACAAAGCCTGGAACCTGGGAGCTCGATGTGCTTGTTCCAAGGGAAACAGAAGAGCTTGGAATGGTGTGGAGACACCTCATCCAGGCTCTGCTGGAATCACCACAGGCTTGGGAACGTGGAGCTGACGAACCAGGGAGCAACTGCCACCCCAGACATTCCTGCTCCAGCCAAAGTGGCAGCTCCTCAGAGTGAAGAACTGGCCTTGTTGCTCCAGCCTGTCCTGAGCCCTGTGGAGCCTTCCCAACATCCCAGATCAACATTCCCCCCAGCCTGGGCTCTGCTGTCATTTTTTGCAGTAGTTTAAAAAAAACCCACTATTTTTTCTCTTATAAGACACAGAGCAGCACAAAGACACAGAGGAGATTCTCCCCCTACTGCCAAATCCTCCAAAATCATCACAATAAATAAATAAAACCCTCTGACTTTGTGGTGTCAGTGAGTCAGGAATCAATTCAATTTTGGCTAGGAGGTGTCTGTGTGACTGACAAAATCCACTGACCCTGATGCAAAACTTGTTCACCTGTTTATACATTGTTAGAAAACAAAGAAATTCATGTTTCTTGGTTCTAAATTACCTAATTCTATTTAATTAATTATAGTAATTATAATTAATTATTATATATTAATTATAACAATTATAAGTACTTTCATTAATTATAATAATTATCCCCTATTGGTTATTGATTTCTTGCTGTTTTTGTTAATTAGTCCATATTTTTTTAGTCTTTTTAGGACCTTTTTCCTCTGGTGGGGACTTTCCCTCACAAATACTGAGACTTTCCTAGTCTCTTCTTTATCTTCTTATTTCTCCAAAGTGTCCCTGTGGTCCAGGAGTTCTGCATCCCAGATTTCCAATTTCAACAATCCATCTTTCTCTCCCTGGCTTTGTTCATTGAAGCACATGAGCAAAGTTAGGTTGTCAAAACTTAAGTTGCAGTAATTTTCCCAAACTCTTCCTGCAAAAGTAGCTCATGAAAACTTTGCTGAAGAGAAATTTAACCTAATGTGCCAGAGTAATTTAAGAATAACCAACTATTCATAACTGGTATACGTTGGTTATGGTTAATTAAAACAATTAAAAATTAACGAAGACCATTAAAATTAAAGAATTAAAATAAAAAAATTAATAAGTACATAAATAATTAAATAATTAAAATTATTTAAAAGTTCTGCTGTTTCCAACACCCCCACCCCCAGGGCTCCCCCAATCTGCTGCAGCCCCCCAAAATGCCTGCACTGACTTCCAGTGCCTGGGAGGGGGGAGGTCTGAAAAGGGGCCACCCTTGCACCCCAAAAATCATGGAGGGGCACAACAAATGTTTTGGAGGGGCTGCAGTTTTGGGGACCCTGTCCCAGTACGGGGTCACCCCACCCAGGGTGTTTTGGGAGGCCTCTTTGGGGGTTTTTTGGCTTGAGGGGTGGGAGTCCCCTAAACTGCCTGTAAATAAATACTGAGTCCAGCATCCTTCTTATCACTTTGGGGGCTCCCTGGTGGGATTGCTGGGGTGAGTGTGCAGGGAGAAGAGTTGGACTGGAGGATCCTCGTGGATCCCTTCAGCTCAGGACATTTTATGATTCCACAATTCCAGACATTCCCTGGTAGTGCCACTTAGGACCAAGGACTCCCGAAGCTTAAATTACCTCAGTTTGGGGTCAGGTTTTTCCCAACTTAATTCTTTTCACCCCCCAAGTTTTTCAGACTCCTTTGTCTGGGAAGAAAGTTGCCATGTCTGGGGCTTCTCAGGTGAGGGCCAGCAGTGCTGGGTGGTGACTCTTTGGAAAGGGATATTTGTGGGGGCAGCCCCTCAAAAGGACAAGTGCAGCCTCCTTCCCCTTGTAGGGTGAAGCCTGGCAGGTGCCAGGTGTGTATGTGGCCCTACAGCCACACACTGAGGTCACAGTGGGACATTCTGCCTCACTTGACAACACCCCAGTGCCCACTTCCCTAGAACCAGGACTGGGAACAACCGTGGGGAGCTGCTCCCAGGATCTGGTGCCCCGGTTTGGGACCATGGTGAGATGGAGAGGAGGAGGAGAGTAGCTCGAGCCCGAGGAGCTGCAGCCAAGACAGAGCCCTTTCCTGGCTCCCTCCTTGCAGTGTCCCCAGACCTCGTGTATTTCTCCAAGGATGGTGAGGCCTTGAGGTCCCCTGAGGCCCAAGAGCCATGGGATAATCCCAGCTTTTCATGGGATCACAGAATATGCTGAGCTGGAAGGGACCCACAAGGATCATCCAGTCCAACTCCTGGCCCTGCCCAGACCCATCCCCATCCCCAAGAGTCCCACTCTGTGCCCCAGAGGATCATCCAAACCCTCCTGGAGCTCTGGCAGCCTTGGGGCTGTGCCCACTGCCCTGGGGAGCCTGGGCAGTGCCAACCACCCTGGGGGGGAAGAACCTTTCCCTGAGATCCAACCTGACCCTGCCCTGACACAGCTCCAGCCATTCCCTGGCTGCTGTCCCTGGTCCCCCCAGAGCAGAGCTCAGGGCCTTCCCCTCCTCTGCCCCTCCCCAGGAAGCTGGAACTGCAGTGAGGTCTCCCCTCAGTCCCCTCTTCTCCAGCTGAACACACCAAGTGCCCTCAGTGTCCTCACACGGCTTCAAATCAAGGCCCTTCCCATCTGTGTTGCCTCCTTTGGACACTCTCCAATGGCTCAATATCTCCCTGACATTGTGTCCCCCCAAACTGCCCCAATGTTGAGGTGAGGCCGCCCCAGGGCAGAGCAGAGCGGGACAATCCCCTCCCTGATGCCCCCAGGACAGGGTTGGCCCTCCTGGCTGCCAGGGCACTGCTGACTCAGGGACAACTGGCACCACCAGGACCCCCAGGGCCTTTCCTGGCACTGCTCTCCAGCATCTGGCTCCCCAGTTGCCCAAATGTGCCATTCCTGACTGTCTTCTCCTGGTATTCCCATCTGGTGTTTCCACAGTCACTCAAACAGTCCCACTTGTGCCAATTTCAGGGTTTGAATTGCAGAATTCTTCACTGCAAGTTCAGAAAAGGTGACTCATTACCAGGGCCCTTCTGTGGACCTTGATTTTACTGCAAAATTAACAAAAAATATGTTTTTTAGAAAATCGGCAAATATGAGGAAAGAACAGATATGGGTTTTGGGGAATGAGAAAATATGTTGAATTAGAAAGAAAATTGCATTGCTTTTGTATATCCTTCATTAGACCATTCTTGATTTTAGAGGCTACACTGATTGAGAGGCTGCTCCAGTCACCAGTAATAAATGTGTTGGTGGCTTTCCCCAGGAAGAGTCCCTGTGGAGAAGGGGATGTGAGGTTAGGAAGGCGAGGGGAAATGATGATCTTCATAACCTCAACGTGGCCCTTCCTTCTCTTTTTCCAACAGTAATCACTAAAATTTGGGACTGTGTGTCCGAGTGCTGCCGCCAAGACCTGCTGCTGAAGAAGGTGGGGTTGGTTTCCTCGTCCTCCCTCAGGTCATGGGGGTTTCTTGACTCTTCCCTGTCCTACCTGGCCCTTACTCATCCAGCTTAAGTGTCCCAGGCAGTTGGAGAGAGCAGACAAGCAGCACTTTAGCAGGAGAATGTTGGATTTCTTTTTTTTGGAGTCTTTTCCAGCACAGCTGGAAGGGAGGAACACCCAGTGGGAGAGCCCAGGCAGTGCTCTGACAGTTCTCAGCTCTTGGCACTCCTTGGGCCTTCCCAGGATCTGGGTGTCCTGCACACTGCAGGGAGCGAGGAACCCTCTGTGGTGCAGGGCTCTCCTGAGTGCTCCATCTCAGGCCTTGCAGCAGCAGGGTTGGAGAGGCCACAGATCCCCCTCAGTGGAGTCCACAGAAGCCTTTTCCCCTGCCTGCTCTCTGAAAAGTGCCTGGCCTTGCTTATCTCCTGCCTTTGATTCCAGAAGGTTGGACTGATGGGCCTGGGCACCATCCACATCATGAAAAAACCCATCTGGCAGGGAAAACTGGAAGGTTTCTTGGTTGACAGTCCCGAGTTCGACCTGGACAAGCCATTCCTGGTGGGGAACAAGCTCCCTCCTGGGAACAGTCTGGCACCTGGTAAGATGAGCCCTGGACACTGCTGGGGCCCTGCCAGCAGCACCCTAAATCCAAGGGGTGCTGGTACTGCTGGGCAGCTCTCTTGGAAGTGTTCCTGGCAGCCACTGCACAGGCCCACAGGGGCACGAGATGTGCTGCTGGGTCCTCCTCCGTGTGGTGGGAGGGTCGGTGGCTCTGGAGTGGCCGGTGACCCCAGGAGGGCTGAGGGGGTGATGTTGCCGTGGGCTGGTTTCTCCCCAGAGCTCTCCAAAGCCGACGAGCTGGTCTGTGCCGAGGTCGCCCTGCGCCTGCACGTGCCCAAGGCCACCGTCGTGATGTGCGTCAAGGCCACCACGAGGGTCTTTGAGTGGGCCTTGTCCAGCAGGCAGAACTTCGACTTCGTGTTCAAGGACATCGGTGTCCTGGTGTGCAGAGGGGGGCACGTGGCCATGAGGTTCTTCGAGGACCTGGCCCGGGAGGTGGCTCAGTCCGAGAACCTGGCAGACAGTTTGCTCCAGGTGGGTCTGCTGCACCTTCCAACTCTTGGGCAGCTTCCCATGGTCCTGCTGACTGGGCCTGCCCTCCTGCCCCTGAGGGTCCTGCCTGGAGGATGAGCTGTGCTGGGCTTGGAGACACCTTTTGGGGTCCCAAGAGGCCAAGGTGGTGGGGAGGCTGCTGGATGTGGACACGATGCAGGGGCAGAGGAGGAGGGTGGGGGAGAGGCAGCTGGGGTTGGGCTGGGGAGACAGACAGGGAGCTGGGGTTGGGATGGCAGAGGGGCTATTGGGATTGGGGGTGGCAGAGAGGGAGCTGGGGATGGGGTGGGGTAAAGGCAGCTGGGGTTGGGGTGGCAGAAAGGCAGTTCAGTTGTGATAGTGGAGAGGGAGCCAGAATTGGGATGATGGAGAGGTAATTGGGGTTGGGATGGAGGAGAGGCAGCTGAGATTGGGGTGACAGAGAGGCAGCTGGGGTTGGGTTTGAGGAGAGGTATTTGGGGTTGAGGAGACAAAGAGGCAGTTGGGGTTGGGGTGACAGAGGCAGCTGTGGTCGGGTTTGAGGTGAGGTTTCTGCCTGTTGAGCGGGGTAAATTCCCCGTGGATCCCTGCCATGTCTCTGTCCCTGTTGCAGTCACCAAACCTGAGGCAATCATTCATAGCCCACATGGAAAAGGACATTTCCGAGCTGCCTCCTGGAGGTGTCTTGGTGTTGCCACAGTGAGTCCCTTTTTTCCTGTTCCAGGGGTGTGTTCCCTCCTGGCTGGGCAGTGTCCCAGCCTCTCCCTGCTGGGCTGCCCTGGGAGCAGCTGGTCTCCTCCTGAGGTTGGGTGGGAAGAACTCTGCCCCATTCTGGTTTCTTTGGGAAGTGCCTCCAGGTGGATTCCCTGGGAAGAAGGCCCGTTTTGCCTTCCCACCTGTGTGGGAAGTGCCCTGGAGATGCAGTTGGGGGCCATGGTGCAGAACTCCACCATCTCCTTTCCTTTCCTTGGAGTGGGACTGAGAACCAAGAGGCCACAGAGCCCGGGATATTCTCAGGTCCCAGAGCCTGGGATGTTCCCAGTCAATGTGTGTTTGCTTCCCTTGGAAAGCACCTCTGACAAGGGGTATCCCAGACTTGCCTGAGAGGAGCCCTATGGATGGAGGCTCCAGGGAAATGTTTTGCCACTCCTCCTACTGTGTCTCATCTGGAAAACTGGATGGCTGGGAACAGCTCCTTCCCAGGGGCTGCCATGGACTCTGCTACATCCATTCCAACTGATGTCTCCACATTCTTTCCAGCTTTGTGCAGGTGGATGGGAAGTCAAAGCCACATCCTGTGAATGCTTCCCTGCAGAGCACTGGAACAACGAGTGCTGAGCTCCAGCCGACTCCGGGTACCTCCCCTCCCAGAACTGATCTCCTCCATGCCCAAGGGAATCCCCTCTCCAGCCTAAAAGCTGTCCCAGCAGGTCACCCTTTCTCTACATGGGGCCCCAAGGCAGCAGTGGGGCAGCTCCAGGGAGTAGCACGGCCCTCGGGGAAGGGGAGTGGGTTGGGACAGGAGGGCTGGCACATCCTTCGTGTCCAAAGTGTTCCAGAGGTGCAGCTGAGAGGAGCTTCCTCTTTGCCTTCCCCAGGGACTGTTCCTGGCCAGCGCCTTCTTTCTCGCCCACGTGTTTCTCCGAGTCGGATACGGGATGTGGCAAAGAGAAAGGCTGATGCTGGAGGGCAGAGAGGGAGGTGAGTCCTGGAGAGTGGCTCTAGGGAATGCCAAGTGCCACGTGCTCCTGGGTGGATGTGAGGAGCTGCCACCTTTGGCCACTGTGCCTGGACTCAGCCAGGGCAGATCCCAGCATTGGCACAAGGACTTGGCTCTTCATAGAATCATAGAATCATAGAATAATCAGGTGGGTTGGAAGGGACCTCAGAGATCATCAAGTCCAACCCTTGATCCACTACCACTGTGGTTCCCAGCCCATGGCACTGATGCCACATCCAGTCTCTTCTTAAAAACCTCCAGGGATGGAGAATCCACCACTTCCCTGGGCAGCCCATTCCAGTGTCTGACCACCCTCTCTGGAAAGAAATTCTTTCTAATATCCAACCTAAACCTCCCCTGGCACAGCTGCAGACCCAGCCCTCTTGTCTTGCTGATGGTTGCCTGGGAAAAGAGACCAACCCCCCCCGGCTCCCCCCTCCTGTCAGGGAGTTGCAGAGAGTGAGGAGGTCTCCCCTGAGCCTCCTCTTCTCCAGGCTGAGCCCCCCCAGCTCCCTCAGCCTCTCCTCCCAGCACTTGTGCTCCAGTCCCTTCCCCAGCCTCGTTGCTCTCCTCTGGACCTGCTCCAGCCCCTCCATGTCCTTCCTGAGCTGAGGGCCCAGAGCTGGACACAGCACTCCAGGGGTGGCCTCACCAGTGCTGAGTGCAGGGGCAGAATCACTTCCCTGGCCCTGTTGGCCACCCTGTTCCTGAGCCAGGCCAGGATCCATTGGCCTTCTTGGCCACCTGGGCACACTGCTGGCTCCTGTTCAACTTCTTCCCATGGGGTGGAAGGAATGCACAGGGATCTTGGGAGAGCACAGCCCTGGGGGGATGTTGTTCCTCAGACAAAGTGCTCCTGTGGTGTTTGCAGTTTGCTGCCTCCCATTATTGGGAGCTCTGGGCAGAAGGGCAGAGCTGTGGAGCAGATGGAAGCACCTGGAGCTGGTGTCCTTGCTCCCAGAAGGCAGGTGAGCTGTGTCCCAGTACATGGTCCGGGTGTGGGATCCTGTCCTGTGTCCCAGGACAGGGTATGGATGAGGGATCATGTCCTGTGTCCTGGTATGTGACACAGGGGTGGGATCCTGTCCTGTGTCCCAGTACAGGGTGTGGATGAGGGATCATGTCCTGTGTCCTGGTATTTGACACAGGTGTGGGATCCTGTCCTGTGTCCCAGTACAGGGTGTGGATGAGGGATCATGTCCTGTGTCCTGGAATGTGACACAGGGGTGGGATCCTGCCCTGTGTCCCTGTGGGAAGGCTGCACCCACCCTGAGGATAGGGAGGCTTGAAGGATCCCTTTGGATGGGTTCATTCCAGAAGGCCTTTTGGCTCCTCCCCTCGGCCTTGGGAATGACTCCAGTGGTCTGTGCTGCCCTTGCCAGGGCTTTTTCCCTGAACTGGGTCTTTAGAGTGTCGAGGTTTCCATAGGAAGCAGAAGGTCCCTGTCAAGGGTTTTGGGGGCAGAGAGGAGGAAACCAAAGTGTCCCTTGGGTCACAGGCTGTGGGATGGGGTTGTTGTTGCCAAAATGTCTGAGCTGCCTCCCTTTTCTCCACACAACAGTCCCTACCCATGGCAGAGCAGGGGAGGCAGGAGAAGGAAGCTGCCTCCCCCCCCGGGCAGTTTGAGAGGGTGAGGAAGAAGAGGGCAGCTGCTGTGGCAGGAGTGGCAGCTGCCTTGTCCCCACAGGGAGAGGAGACCATGAAAACCCCTTCCCCTCTTGGCAGGAGGCCAAAGCCAAAGTAAGAGTTTGGAAAAGCCAGAGAGGATTGAGGAGGTGGGAGGGAAAAGTGGAGCCCTGAGCTGGATGTGGCCCCTTGGATTTCCCCCGGGTATCCCAGGATAACCCACGATGTCCAGGGTCTCATGGGCCTGGAGCTTGTCCTGTGTTGAACAGGGTGCTGGGGCCAAAGGCAGTGTGGGCACAGAGGCAGGAGGGGGTAGGGACAGGGACAGGGAGAGGGACAAGGGGACAGGGGGACAGTGACAGGGAAATGGTCAGGGACAGGGGCAGGGACAGGGACAGGAGAGGGAAGGGACAGGGGTAGGGACAGGGAAAGAGACTGGGACAGGGACAGGGGCAGTGACAGAGACAGGGACAGGACAGGGGCTGGGACAGGGGCAGGGGCTGGGACAGCAGCAGGGACAGGGACAGGGACAGGGGCTGGGACAGGATAAGGGGCAGGAGAGGGCAGAGACAGGGACAAAGGCTGGGACAGGGACAGGAGTGGGCAGAGACAGGGAGAGGGGCTGGGACAGGGGCAGGAGCAGAGACAGGGACAGGGGCAGGAGAGGGCAGGGGCTGGGACAGGAATGGGCAGGGACAGGGGCAGGGACAGGGAGAGGGGCAGTGGCAGGGGCAGGACAGGGGCAGGGACAGGAATGGGCAGAGACAGGGACAGGAGAAGGCAGGGACAGGGTCAGGGGCTGGGACACGAGCAGGGGAAGGGACAGAGGCAGGGGCAAGGGCAGGGGCAGAGGTGTAGAAGTGGGCAGGGGCTGTGCTAGGCAGGGTCTCAGCCAGGGAGCAAGAGGGACTCTGTCCATGTCCTTGCAGGACACCACGAGCAAAGCAGGTCCTGGCAAACCTGGAGTCGTTCCGGGTGTCCCGGGAGCAGTGTATGAAGGCCCTGCAGATCAACAAGCTGAGGAAATGGTCCCAAGACAGTTCCTCTGGTGGGTATTCCCAGGCACGGGAGGTATTTTCCCCCAGGAAGGATGTCCTGGGTGAAAAGAGAGCAGGGGGTTCTGGGGCTGTGCCCCTGAGCCAGACCTGCCCTTCAGCCCCAGGGCTGTGGCCACAGGCACAGCCAGGCCAGGTGGGGACACAGACGGGCTCCTCTGGGCTTTGGTCTGGCCAGGTCTTGGCACCTTGGCAGGGCAAGGCTCTCTTGCACACCTCAGAACCCTCCAGGACCACATCTGGTGAGCAGAAGGTCTCTGCCCTCTTCTCTGCAACTCCAGCTGAACAGTTTGTGGTTCCCCCTTAGCTTGGTGAAGCTGAAGGAGCTCCATGACCCCAGAGAAGAGCAGAAGTGGGACGTGGGCTCAGGGCAGCCACAGTGCACCAGGAAAAAGGGAATAAAGGAATCCCTCACCTGGGTGTGTGAGTTGCTTCTGTGCACCAGGGAACAGCAGTGTTTGGTGACCCAGGTGTGACTGCTGGACATGAATTGACGTGGAAGGGACCCCAGTGAGTCTCCTGGTCCCACTGCCCTGCTCCATCCCAGAGGACGTGGAACAGGATTGTGTCCAAAGTGTTCTGTGATATCTCCAGAGAGGAGACTCCACACTCTCTCTGGACAATCCATTCAGTGCTCAGCCACTGCACAGCAAAGAATTTCTTCCTCAGCTGGAACCTCCTGGGCATCAGTTCCCACCCGTCCCTCCTGTCCCATTGCCAGGCCCCACCCAGCAAAGCCTGGTCCATCCTTTGACCAACCTCTTGGCTTAGGATTAGGTTTAACACTGTGATTAGGGGTTAGGGTGTTAGGGCTGGGGTTCAGGTTAGGGATTGGTTTTGGTCGTTAGGGTCAGGTTTAGTGTATTACAGTCAGGATTAGGATTATTTTAGGGTTAGGTTTAGTAGTTAGTGTTAGCATTAGGTTCAGAGATAGGTATTAGGTTTAGGTTTAGTGGCAGTATCAGAGTTATGGTGGGTTAACCCAATTAGGATTGGGTTTAGCATTAGGGCCAGAATTAGGATTATATTTTTCATTAGGGTTAAGGGTCAGGTTTAGTTCTTAGGGTCAGAGTTAGGAACCAGGTTTAGGGTTAGAAATTAGGTTTAGGGTTAATGGTGGGGTTAGTGTTAGGTTTGGGGTTAGGGTTGGGTTTGGAGTGAGGTTCGGGGTTATGGTTAGGGTTAAATTTGGGGTGAGCCTTCAAGTTAGGTGTATGTTTGGTGTGAGGTTCAGGTTTAGGATGTCTCTTGAGACATCTCTGTAAACTTTCTCCTCTCTATTTCCCTTCTCTCCAATCTCTGGGATGCTCCCAGTCCCTGTTTGGTTTCCCCAGAAAGCACCTCTGTCTCTTTGCCTTCTCTGCAAGGCTGGACTTGATCTGAAGGCTGTGCTTGATAATCCTGGAGGTCTTTTCCATCCTCAACAAGCCTCTGCTCCCCTCAGTTCCTGTTTAATCTGCTCTTTAGTCTCCACAAACCTGTACTCAGGCTTAAAAAGGGTCAGGATAAACCAGGCTGTGGAGATGGAAATGGTTGTAGAGACTCCCCCTGGAATCTGTTAAGAGGATCTTTTCTGTGCCATCTGCAGTTCCACTCCTGGCCCACACTGATGAAATTCAGGACAGAGGCTGAGTTACTGAGGATTTGTCACTGATGGCTCCTGGCCATGGCAGCACAGAAAGCAGAGAAATCAGAAAAAAGAGGAAACCTGCTCCTACTGTTAAAAAGGCCTTCCAGGAGTCCAAATTTTATGACTGAGGCAGGAACTGGGCTGGTGGAGAGAAGCAAGGCCAGCCAGTCCCCAGGCAACACTGTCAGCTCTGGGGTTACTTCAGCACAGTTTTTGGGTTATACTGAACCAGAGATTTCCCATTCCCTCCTCCAAGGCCACGCCTGGGATCTCCAGGCTGCTTTAGTTCCTGGCATTTGGTTCCAAGCAGAATGGTGGTTTCACTGTAACTTCACCAACAAAGTTACATCAACAATTGGAGCCTTTGTGGCACCAAACACTGCTGAGATTCCAGGAAGTTCTCAGTGGGTGACTGTTGCCCCCTCCTGTTCTACCGGGACCAGGAGTGTTGGTTTCCTGCTCTCCCTGTTAATCCAAAACCACAAAATGCCACAAATCATTTACAGACCAAAGGATCTGGGCTTGATGTCAGACCTGAGCTGAGTGAGTTGTTGCCTCTCTGTCCACGTGACATTGTCATGTTTGTGGATAAGAATGGAACTCATGGAGAAGTGGATTTGATTCCTGGCAGCTTTTTCCTTATTCATGCCTTTTAACACTTGGATTTTGATAAGGTGCTGCAGGAAGCAGCACTGAAGGGTGGTCAGGCCCTGGCACAGCTGCCCAGGGCACTGGGGGGGTGTCACCATCCCTGGAAGTGTTCAGAACACCTGTGGAGGTGGCACTTGTGCACATTATTTAGGTGATGAAAAGACCCATTTTATCAGGTGCTGGGTTGATGGACTTTGTGATCTCAGAGGTCTTTCCCAACATTAATTCCATGATTCCATATTTGCACCTTCTTAGTACCTGGAACCTGCAGAAGAGGGTAATGACTGGGTCAGTTTTTTTGTCTCTCCTTCAAAACCTTTTTGTCCCTCATAAATCCCAGGATCTGCTTGGGTGTGGCTGAGTTGGTCTGCCAAGGAGCAGATAACTGAGAGTCCTCTGGGGGTTTATGATATGTCCATAAAAAGCTTGGATTAATGAATTACCAAGCCAATACTTGGTGAAGTCTTTATAAACTCTGAGTGCTGGGCAGAGAGAAGGTCTGAGAGACAGAAAAAAAGGCAGAGAAAGACCAAATCTAGAGAAAATAAATTATATCTAGGTTAGCAGAGGCTCAGCTTTGCAGGTACCATGAGAGGCCTCCTTCCCTCTGCCATCCTGGCAGTCATTGTGCTGGTGCACAGCTCCTGGGCAGTCTATGTGCAGGTGAGTTTTCTCTCTTTAATTTTTGGGTATCAAGGTGTTCAACAAGGTGCTGATATTATTCAAACTTGTGGCTGCAACAGGAATCTTGAGCTCAAGTAAAGAGACCTGGACTTTTGGTATTCTCTGCCTTGGTATCCAACTGCCTCTCCCTGTGCTCCAGGTTTGCTTTCTGTAAAATTCTCTGGGTGTCTCTAAAATGCTGTTTATTTGCCTTCTACTGGCATATCCCTGCTCTGAAATCTCTCAGGGACTGAGGTGTTTTGTGTCTGGGGTTTTCCTTGGCACATAATCCCAAGGTGCAAGAACTGGGGATGCCTCTAATTTTAATCCAAAGCCACAAAATTTCAGGGAATTGATGCAAACCTCTAACTTTGTAGAATGATGTAAAGGAGGTGTGACACAAGAGAAACTGTCTTGTCTCACCTGGGTCTGGGCAGGAGGGTCTTTATGAGAACAATCTGTGTGTTTATGGGATGGACCTACGAGTTTCACCTGTAAGAAAAGGTGAAAAAAGTGCTTTCCTCGATCCAGTGGAATGTCAAGAGGCAGAAAAGTGATTAGATGAGGCTCTATTAAATTTTCCAAAGTACACAGCACCTGATATTCCATGTACACTGACTGACATTCCATGTACACAGACTGACATTCCATGTAAACACACTGACATTCTATGTGCACAGATTGATATTCCATGTGACATGGAAGCAGTTAGGAAGGTCCTGCAGTGCTCTGGTCTGTCCTTGGGAGAGCTTTGGATCATCCTGAGAAACGGTTTGGGAGATTTCAGTTTGCCTTGCCAACAACTCCCTCAGAGCTCCAAGAGAATTAATGTTCCTTGAACAATTATTGACTCTGTGTGTGCAGCAGCTTTCCAGGGATAAGGTGTCTCTGTGCCTTGGACTATCCTCTCTTTGCCCTTTGGATGACAGAGATATCCAAAGGTTTCAGTTATTCCTTTCCTCCAAATCATTCTTCAACAAATTAGTCTTTTAGGGAGCAGGTATCTTCCTACTTCATGGAAAAACCCCCTCAGTTTTCCACTTGGAGGCATTAAAAACACACCCTAAATGAGAAGAGCTGTTTCTAGGTTAGGTAAAAGTGTAGGAAGTGGATTCTGAGCTAACCATTAAATCTGTGCTCTGGGTGCTTTGCCCTCCTTTCACCTGCACCACTCGAGATCCCTCAGGTCTCACTTGTTCCTCACTGCACAGAGTTGGCTTCCACCCTTCTTCCCTGAAGTTCTTCCCCAAAACCTCCCTTCCCTCTCTTTTAATAGCCCAGAAATAGTTCATCTAAAGAAACGTTTTGCAAAGAGCTTCATTTGATGTCCCAGCTTGGTTTTGAAGTCTGAGTGTCACTGTCCTGGTGCTTCCCATCCCAAACCTGGAGGGAATAGGATGGAAATTGGAGGAATGTGAGTTACCTCACCTTGGAGGGGTTCACCTGCTCAGATTTAGCTCTGTAATACATTGTTCTTATCTGAGCTGGTGTAGGTTTTTTTCCCTATTTTTCTTGTTCCTTTGTTCTCTTTTGTACCCATGACCTGCACGTCTGAGAGTTCGTTCCTAATTCCTGGGTTCTCTGAAATTGTCCCTGTTGAAATCCACCTTTTTTTAGTTCTCTGTTTTATGTTTCTGATGTCTGTGAGCAACAGCTGAATTTGGAACTCCTTTTATACAGGAAAATTTGATTTATCATAGGCAACCAGAGCTGGTTTAGGTTGGAGATGAGATCCTCATGTCCCACCATTAACCCAGCCAGGTGGCCAGAGCCACCACTAGTCCATGTCCCCAAATGCCACATCCACTTGTTTTTTGATCACTTCCAGAGGTGGTGACTCCACCACTGCCCTGGAACCAGTGCCTGACCATCCTTTTTAGAATCATAAAATCACTAAGGTTGAAAAAACCCTCTAAGATCATCGAGTCCAACTGATAAATTGACCAGAGTAAAAAAATAAACTGATTGCAAGAGCAAAGAGTTTGACTTTGTTGAGAAATTTAATATCTAAAATTTACATGGTTGGGTTTTTTTTTTAAATCTTTAACACCAAAATTCTCTGATTCTGTAAAAAAACCCACATCAAATCTATCAGAGCCAACTACTCCCCACTTTTCACCATTTTTCACCACTTTTCACCACTTTTCACCACTCGGCTCATGAGATTATAAAACAAAAGACAAAATTTAGTCTTGTGCTCTATCAGAATCACTTCTTTTTTCTGTGAATGAGTTGCCTTATCCCAGAATCCCAGAATGGTTTGGGTTCAAAGGGGTGTTAAAACTCACCTTGTTCCACTCCCTGCCCTGGGCAGTGACACCTTCTACCTCCCCTTTGGGATATGTTGACCATTAAAGCAGGTTGAAAGAGAAGATAAAGATCCCAAGCTCTTCTAATCTGCAGACAGGCACAAACTTTGTGGACTTGGTTTAGCAGCTGCAACACATGGCAGCTTAAATTTATGACATCAAAAGGGGGAATTCACTGGAGCTGAGGGAATGACCATTAACAGTGATTTAAAATAATGGAGTAATATTTCCCAGAATCCTGGCCTGGCCTCCTGGAGATTTTGCTTTGAGAAGTGTCATGTTTTGTGCTTCCGATAAGTTGAGTTCCATGAACTGTGTGTAAGACAAGTTTTAAATTGGCACAGGGTGGGGTTGTTGGGGTGTCCTGTGCTGGGGCAGGAGCTGGGCTTGATGGTCCTTGAAGGTCCCTTTGAACTCAGAAGCTTCTGTGATTCTAAACTGATGGAAACTTGGCACTTCCCCGAGGCCCTGGCACAGGGTGCCCAGAGGAGCTGTGGCTGCCCCAGCCCTGGGAGTGTCCAAGGCCAGGTTGGATGGGGCTTGGAGCAAACTGGTTTATTAGAAGGTGTCCTCACCCATGGCAGGGGTGAAAGGAGATGGGCTTTAGGTCCCTTTCAACCCAAACCACTTCATGTTTCTGTGATATTGCCCAGTCATCTGTTTTCCAAGCTGAGGATTCTCAGCCTGGCTCTTTTGACCCCAAGTGTTCTGGGTATCACTCCCGGGGTGAGCAAGGCCCCACTTGTGCCTCTGTCCACTGTGACACCCAGCAAGGGCCTGACCAGCAGCTGGGTCTCACAGCTGCTCTGCAATACCTGTGTCTCCAAGATCTCATGATTTTGCCTTGAGTCAGCCCAGGTTTTATCCAGCCTTCCTTTCAGCACTGCCTTTTCCCTCTATTACATTTTTTGGGGGAGCTGGAGGTTGAAATGGGAAGGATTTACCTGAGGACTGACTCTCCTTGTGTCTTTTTTTTCTTCTGGTTCTTTCTACACAGGATGGAGACTTGAAATTCCCCCTGGAATCTGTGAAGAAGCTGAAGGAGCTGATGGATGAAAATAGGTCTGTCAGCCCTCGCATGGTGCCCGTGGCCAGTAACACTCTGTGCCAGGAGAAATCTCTCCCTGAGGAATTCCAAGCTCTGTGCAAGAGGGAAGATGCCCCCAAGATTTTCCAGAGGCTGAGTATGTCTCTCATATTGCAGAGTTGCCATTCTAATACCACTTTTCCGCCTTAGACATTAAAGTGGCCAGAGGCAAAGACGTGGAAGGACTGTCCTGGTGCTCCTGAAGGAGCTGAGAGGGTTTGTTCTGCCTTTATGATACTTTTTCTCCCACAAGGGTTGGGCTGCACGAGGTGTGAGGCCCCTGAAGAAGATTCCTGCTGTGCTGTGCCCTGTGCACACCATGAAAAAGTTCATCCAAGTAGAATCATGGAATCACTGAATAGTCTGGATTGGAAGGGACATAAACCCCATCCAGTTCCACCCCCTGCCACGGGCAGGGACTCCTTCCACCAGACCATATCTCTCAAAGCCCTGTCCAACCTGGCCTTGGACACTTCCAGGATGGGGAAGCCACAGCTTCTCTGGGCAACCTGTACCAGGGCCTCCCCACCCTCACAGGAAACAATATTCTTCCCTAAAATTTAATCTAAATTGACCCTTTTTCAACTTAAAGCCATTCCTGCTGCCCAAAGCTCCCCTGCCATGCTTTGCTGCTGCACTGGTTGCTTTTTCATGTTATTATATCCCACTTATATCCTGTCCAATGCAATGGACACTTCAGAAAGAAATGTTGCCACGTGCTGCTCTCCTCTGGCCTCCTCAGCATGTCCATCTTGCTTCCTATGAATTTGTGTTTGAGTTCATTCCTTAAGCCAGATTTCAGCAAGAGCAGCAGTACTTCCAAGGAATACTAAAGCAATAGAACAGTGATGGGGAGGGCTCTCCAAGTCCTCTGACACTCGGCTCTGCTCCCTTGGCCCCTGATTTACCCCCCTCTCCCTGTGCCAGGCCTGGCTGCCGAGGATGACCTGTGTGAGATCTGTGCCAACGCCGCCTGTGCCGGGTGCTTCTGAGTGAAGGACCAGCCCGAAGAAGAGGTGTCCAGCTGGCGAGTTTGTGCATTCCTTTGGCGAGATCACATCCTTTCACCAATCAATGTCTCTCCTACCACAGCCAAAGTGGAGCTGCTGGCTCGTGCAGGCCCGTGGTGGTGGCACCAGGCACCACCAGCAGGGCAGTTCTGCCAACGAGGAGACTGAGACCTCACCCGAGAGCCTCCAGTGCTGCTGGAGTGGGGTCACACCTGAATGAAAATGTCCTGGGTTTCATTTCCCACTATTTTGCCGGGATTTGAACGCTCCCAGTTGGAAATCAGCAGCCTCCTGCAGCCTTTTTAGTAGCTAATATTTAATATCTAATATTTAATGTCTAATAAGTAATATCTGATCACTAATATCTGCCTGTGATTTGGCCTCCCCTGCACACGGCACTGGGTTATCCCCTTTCCCAGCCCTTTCCCAGTGTCTTGGATCACTCTCCCTGTCTGCAGGTGACACCTCTCTGTTTGCAACAGAACTGCAGCCAATAACTTGGGATAAATTCCTGCTGTTTAGCAACCTTTTCACAGCCAGAAATCGGTCTGTTACTTGCACTAATTGCTGTGTATTTAGGGATGTAGAGGAGCACAGGGACACTTCCCACGTGGTTGGAGATCCATGTTCTTTCAGCTCCCTTTAGGAGAAAGGAATTCCAACCTACAGTGCTGGAATCACTCAGAAAGGAAAGCACTGCCTCATGGTTGTACTTGTTGGTGGCAAGACAGTGAAGGAAGGATCTGCCCACGTTTATAACCTGTATATGAAATAAAACCAGTAATAATTTGGACTTCTTTTTTTTTTGCTTTATGTTTTTGCTGGGTTTTGGGGTTAGTTTTATGTTGGGACAGTCTTGCCTACTTGCTTTCTCCCTACATAAGGTGTGTCATGTCCAGGTATTCCCTGCAATAAAACATATCTTATTAATGTGTCCTGAACTTAAACTAATTTGTGGTCACAGAATCCCAGGATCATTGAGGCTGGAAAAGCCCTCCAAGGTCATGAAGTCCAACCTGTGCCTGATCCCCACCTGGGCACTGAGTGCCACGTCCAGTCATTCCTCAGACACCTCCAGGGATGGGCACTCCAAACCTCCCTGGGCAGCCCCTGCCAAGGCCTGACCACCCTTTCCATGGAGAAATTCCTCCTGATGTCCAACCTGAGCCTCCCCTGGCACAGCTGGAGGCCATTTCCTCTCCTCCTGTCCCTGGTTCCCTGGGAGCAGAGCCCTTGCCTCCCCCCTCCTGTCAGGGAGATGCAGAGCCAGAAGGTCCCCCCTGAGTCTCCTTTTCTCCAGGCTGAGCCCCCCCAGCTCCCTCAAACATTCCTGGTGCTCCAGCCCCTTCCCAGCTCCGTTCCCCTCTCTGCACTCACCAGAGGGATGGGCACAGCTGGTGACCACACACCCCTGAACACCTCCAGGGATGGGGACTCTGCCAGTGTCCTTGGCACCTGTGCCAGTGCCTGACCGCCCTTTCCATGGAGGAATCTTTTTATCCAGCCTGGGGTTCCATGAAAGAAATTTGCTCATCCAACCTGAGCCTCCCCTGGCACAGCTTGAGACCATTTCCTTTCCTCCTGTCCCTCGTTCCCTGGGAGCACAGCCCGACCACCCCCTGGCTCCCCCTCCTGTCAGGGGGTTGCAGAGCCAGAAGGTCCCCCCTGAGCCTCCTTTTCTCCAGGCTGTCCCCCCCAGCTCCCTCATACTAATATAAGATTATATCCGAGATTTTAAATTATCCCCTTTTACTTTTAACTGTGGAATTATTGCCTCCATTTTTGCCATATGGGGCCCTCAACTCAACGACCACGTTCCAACAAGGCTCTCAGTGCTCCAAAGCTGCACACTGAGCCCAGGGAGAGGGTGCCTAAATCCAGAAGTGCTGTTTAAAAAGCAACATTAGTTGTACAAATTTCCGTTTCATTGGACAGAAAAGCTGTGACTGTGGAGAAGAGGATTCCTTACACCCAGGACAAAACCCATCCAACAACAAATTCCAAAGAGACAGTCTCAAAATAAGGCTCTACCTTGAAACTGGGAGCTTGGAGCAACCTGGGCTGGTTGAAGGTCTCCCTGCTCATGGCAGTGGGGTGGAACTGGGTGATCTTCAAGGTCCCTTCAACCCAAACCATCCTGGGATTCTCTGATACGATTCCATAATTTCCTATTAATATTTAATCCCTAATGAGAGCACAGACGTCACCCATGTGGTTATCTCTGTACTCAGGTGAGATCTGCAGACAATCAGCTCTTATCTCTGGGCTCCTGTCAGAAAATTCTGTCTCCCATTTCTTGCTGCTGTACATAAGGACTGTGTAAAGCAGGTGATGAGAGGCCAAAAGGGCAGGGGAAGGCAGGAAATACCGTGGGAGTGCTGGGAGCAGATCCTGCAGAGGATCCATAGGATATTTCCACACTCAAACTGATGGTTCAGGAACTGATTCTTTTCCCACTCACACTGTATCTTGACCCTGACTAGACCATGTGGATTTATTTGTGATGTTTGTTTGTGTCAGTTTTTGTCTCTTCTACAGCATTTTTTGTTGAAGGGGTTTGTGGCCTGGGTGCTGTAGGATGTGGTGAATACCTGTCCTTGGACAAGGCAAGAAGTTCTGAGGGCTAATTCACATTATTTCTCTCTGGTTCAAACTGTTATCTGTCAGAACAGCTTTGAGAGACATAGAGTGTATTTAATTTTTGTCTAAATATTCGTCTAAATCTCAATTAAAGAATTTTTTAAGCTTTTTCCATGATATGTTTACACAGAGAACTGTCTGTTGGCATGAAACAGATGTGGCTGTGGCTGCAAAGTAACTTCCTGGGTCACTGGGGCCCTTCCCACAGTGCTGAACTCTAAATTCAGTGAGTTTCCTTGTCTGCCAGTGCTACCTGGAAAGTGCCACCGGAGTTTATTCAGTGTTGGGATGAAAGTGAACCAGGAGGGCACATGATTTTGCTGGAAATCACATTTTATTGAGCACGTCACTGAATCAATGACCAGTGAATAAGAGCAGGGCGTTCAAGGAGCTCCTCTCAGGGGAGAAACAGCTCAGAGCAGCAGCAGAAAGGCCTGGTCTTCTGCAGGCTGGGCTTTTTGAGGAGAGCAGCACAACAGGAGCATTGGTGCAGTCACATTTGAACCACTGCAGCCAATCCTGGGAATTCCTTGTCCTTTATTCCCGGGCACACACATCAGCTGCCTTTAGTATTCATTCCCATGGCTCAGGGAGGGTCAGTGAGATGCCACCATGTCCAGGAGTGTTCTGGAGGGCACAGGACACCAGCAGCATCCACACTTCCCTGAGCAGCTTCCTCAGAGTCACCTGAAGCCAAATCCAAGGGAATATTGGGTAGTTTTTCCGCTTCGAAATTTTCCCATCTCAGTAAATCTTTTTGTATCTCCCAAGTTCAGCTGCAGATGGAGGGGCTGGACATTGGCACATCCTTGGGAGTGAGGGAAGATGCCACTGGAACAAACTCCATATACACTCCATTTTTTTGGAGATTGCCCCAATAAAAGGAAGTTTTCTCAGGAGCTGCCATGGCCTTGGTTCTGGGTGTTCACCCAACGACCAGATGGGCAGTTCTGTAATCAGGTTTTAACCAAACAACAGGATTTTATGCACTGACCTGAGAGAGTTTCAGGCTGATTCTGGAGTTTAGGACTTGCCCAAATCTGTTATTGTCCACATTTGTGCTCCTTGTTAAAGCACTGACATTGTTTTAATAGCGAAAAAATGCAGGGAACACCAGTGCATCATTTTCTGTGGTGCCATTTTTAATTACTTGGGAAAATGTGCTCCAATTTATAGGGAACTTCTTGGGGCATAACAGTGCCCCCTTTAAGCAACATGAGTTTCTCTCTGCACTTTGCTCACATGCAAAACCCCCTTATCTTCATCATCCTTTCCATGAGGATGATGAAGAAGCTGCAGGATGGAGACTGTACAGGTGGGAAGGGAAAAAACACATCTTCCTGTTCTCCTGCTCCTGGAAGTGTCCCCATTCTTGGTCACAGCAGTGAGGGTGGAGGAAATGGAAAGGAGATTTAGGGCCAAGTTCCAAAGAAAGAACGTGGGACGAGGATTTCAAAGGCTTTTAGTGGTTGTGGTGCTGTTTGGCAATAAAAGAGAAAGGACCTTTTTCAAGGCCATGCAGTCACAAGATGAGGGGGAGTGGCCTTAAGCTGGAGGGTTGATTTTAGGAAGAAATTCTTGCATAGAACCACTAAACAGAGGTAGAAGCAGAAGGCTGGAGCTGCTTTTCCAGGACTGTCTCCAGGTGATTTTTGGGTATCTCCAAGGATTGTGACTCCACAACATCTCTGAGCAGCGCATTTCAGTGCTCAGTCCCTCTTCTTTTTGCCTTTTTGTGAATTTCTGACTTGGAACCAGAAGAACAGTTTTAATAATTTAAAAAAAGAGCTTTTTTTTTTTTTTTTTTTTTTTTAGGAAATTTCAGTGCTGAATGCTTTTCCTGGTAAAAAAGCAGAGTGAATGCAAGCAAAGCTGATGGGGTTGGTCTCATTCAAAGGATCCCCAAGGATTGCTCAGCAAACACTGAGCACACAAAGGTGGGATTGTCCTTGGGGTAATATTTTAACTACAAGAGTCAGAGAATGTACCAACAATGACGTGACTTGGTTTATGAGCAATAAAAAGGTCTATAAAAGCCATGGTACAGCCAAAGACTATTTGCATTAAATATTTTACCATGGCCTGATAAAAAAATCACAGGGTTTACATAAACATGCTCTTAGATCTTTCCAGGAGCTTATCTTGGGGTTTTTTTTCTCAGTAATCTGAAAG
The DNA here is from genome assembly GCF_036250125.1 of Pseudopipra pipra. NCBI lineage: Eukaryota > Metazoa > Chordata > Aves > Passeriformes > Pipridae > Pseudopipra > Pseudopipra pipra. Next base: position 6,416,490 of record NC_087570.1, on the reverse strand, counting down.
ACAAATCCGGTGTTGTTCTCCTCTACCCAGGATATTTGCACTGTCAGACACTGGAGTCAGAAGGTCTTTTTTTGGTGTTTTCAGCCCAGCCATGGTGAGATACTTTTTGATCACATCAATATGTTTTCTGTTTCTTGTACCAGTGAATAAGGGGATACCCTGAATCCCAATATTCCTCTCAGCACTCCTCTGTTGTAGATAGTAAACACAGCCCAGCTCGATGTCTCCCCACACCTGAGTGCCCCCATTTATTTGGGATTCAGTTGATTTACCTCAGGCAACTGATTTTCCTTGATGTCCAACCCCTCTCCTGGTGATACCGGGGGGGGGGGAAAGATGGAGAATCCAGCGCAGGGTGACCAAAGTGGTGATGGGCCTGTGGCAGAGAGAGATGAACTTCTTTAGTCTGCTAAAGAGGAGAGGAAAAGGGTGAGGGGGACAACTGTGCAGAACAGTTAATTATGGAAGGACAGCTACTCACAGACACCTTCAAGAAGCACAGGAACATCCAGTGATACTTCTGTGTTGCTTCCAAGGGCCTGTCTCTCAGTTTGCTCATGAGCTACACTGGCATTTCATAGCTCTGGAAGACTTTTTTGGGTGTTTTTTGAAGCTCGTTCCAAGTGTGGGGCAGATTTGGGGATGGGAAGGAAGTATTTGTGGTCATCCTGAACCTGCTGTCTGATCATTTCACTGAATTGCCTTTGTATCATTAACCTCTTTGTGCTGCAAAGCTGTTCCCTGCCTTTGATCACCTTTGTTGACTCAAACTTCAGAGGCCTTGTGGTGGTTCTGGACGGAGTCGGAAGGGACAGATGTGGTTGGGTGAGAACACAAAGCCATAGCAGAAGAGCCCTGACTCACAGAAATAACAAAAAGGGTGCCAATTCCAGCAATAAAACTGTTTGAACTGGTTGTTTTGGGGAAGGGTGGGAGGTCTGAACCCCGACAACTCAAGGGCAGAGAAAACTCAGCACTATTTTACCCAGAACAAACAGTATTCCTGCCTTTCCTCCTGAGGGATGAGTTCACTCACAGAGCAGCACATGGGAGGATTCTCTCCCCCTCACATTCCAGGAGGAACACATTGTACCAAGGAACTGTCCCACAGTTAACTGGGGACATCTATGGCAGGTTGGAGATGTGACCAAAGCTGGTTTGTAGTTGCCACTCAAAAAGATTCTCAGAGGGGTCACGGAGCTGCTCCCAGGGCTGGAGTTCCTCTGTTCTGGATCATGCTGGGAGAGCTGGGGGGGTTCACCTGGAGAAGGCAAACTCCAGGGAGACCTGAGAGCCCCTTCCAGGGCTGAAAGGGGCTCCAGGAGAGCTGGAGAGGGACTTGGGACAAGGGATGGGGGAACAGGACACAGGGAATATCTTCCCACTGCCAGAGGGCAGGGTTAGATGGGATATTGGGAAGGAAATGTTGGCTGGGAGGGTGGGGAGGCCCTGGCACAGGTTGCCCAGAGAAGCTGTGGCTGCCCCTGGATCCCTGGAAGTGTCCAAGGCCAGGTTGGATGGGGCTTGGAGCAACCTGGGCTAGTGGAAGGTGTCCCTGTCCATGGCAGGGGGTGGGACTGGATGGGCTTTAGGTCCCTCACAACCCAAACCATTCTGGGATTCTATGAACATCAATCACCTCCCTCCTCCATGAGGCTCCACACCAAACTCTGTTACACTGATTTCTTACAAAATCATATTTGGCAGAGTCAAGATATAAGAGAGGTGATGCTTTCTCCTCAAAAATTCACCAATAATTCCGAGTTGGCCTTTTTAGGGAGCGCCTGAACAGAAAAGTAGGAACCACCTGGGGAGATTTGGGAGAAGATGCTGGGAGCTACAGACTGTCACTGTGGACAAGGGAGTCTCTCTTTCCTTAAGGGCTTGTATCTATCTGCAGCAGGAGCTACTGGGAGTTTCATCACAATATTATCTGGAAGTCAAGGTCATAATTATAAACTCCTCCAGCAAACGTCACAGTGGGTCTGGTCTCACGTGGCTCTTGCAGTTACAGATTCACAGGCAAGTCTCAATAAAGGATAAAATTCCTCAACAAGGTAAGGCAATGTCTAAAATGCTCCTTGAGCAAAAGCAGCTCTGTTATGACTAAGAAAAGAAAAAGGGATGGGCTGATTTGGGTTGGGAGAGATCTCAAAGCTCATCTTGTCACCAGGGGCAGGGGCACCTTTCACTAGCCCAGGTTGCTCCAAGTCTGGTCCTACCTGGCCTTGGACACTTTGAGGGGCAGTCACAGCTTCTCTGGGCAATTCTCAGATGCCTCCTCAGTGGAAGGTTGGAAACTCTCACTGTCCTGCCAGAGCAAGGATACCATTCCCTGGCTCCTCCCAGGACACCCCAGGGCAGTGTCATGGCCCCAGGGCTGCCAGAGCTCAAGGAGTGTTTGGACAACACTTTCAGGGAGAGGGTGGAATTGTTGGGGTCTCTGTGCAAGGCCAGGATTCTGCACCTCTCTTTGAGGGGCAACACCAGGAACAGCCAAACCAGTTCGATCAGTCGGGGACTGGTGGATCTCTGAGAGGGACTGGTGGTTGTTGCAGGTACAGGATGTCAGGAGACAGCTGGGTTTGAGGACAGACTGGACAAATGAGTGCAAACAGAACAGGAGCCCTTCCTCCAAGGGTTTATGGCAGGAATACTGTTTGTTCTGCGTAAAACAAAGGCAGCTGCAGATCCTGATTCCTGAGTCTGCAGCACCGTGAGGTCAAACCAACACAGGGCCTTGTACAGAGCAGTTCTTTGTGGTGCAGATTTCTGGGGGTATGGGGGTGTCCAGTCAGGTGGTGTCCAGTTATTGGAGCCTTTCTAGAGCCTTCTCTCCGACCAATCTTTCATCTCCTTAATAAAAACAAGAAATCCATTCCGGTGACACTCTGGCAGCGAGGGCTGAGGAATATTAACATTTATTGCCTGATAAAGCACAGAACTCTGATCTCACCTCTCAAACATGGCCAAGTTGTCCCACCAGGTGATCCAGAAGCTCTACCAGCTGCCTGTGCTGTGGCACATGATCAGCACCCCGTGGAGACCATCCCTTCCTGTGGGGGTTGTCTGGGAGTGCCGGTCTGGAAGGGATGTCCCACACCTGGATCACAGGTGTCTCTCCAGGATGTGAGTCAGAGGAGCACCAGAAAAGCACCAGCAAGGAAATGAGCCTTGGGAGTCAGAAAGTCCACGGGCTGAGTAACAGGATCACCCGAGGCAGAGAAGGGGGAGGGATTTGTACAGAGAGGTTGAAGATAAGCATGTGGGACACAAAGGATGAGGCAGGGAATGGTTTGGGTTCCATCTTGTTCCACCCCCTGCTGTGGGCTCAGACCCACTGGTCTGGCTCCAGAGATAACCTCTGAAGTGCTCATCTCTGGGGCTGGATCTCGGTCACCAAGGATTTAGGGCTGGGTTTGTTGCATCAGGAATTAGAGGGAGAACTAGAGGATGCAAATGACCCCAGGACCCACCTGCCCAGAGTTACAGGATATGTGTCCATGTGAAACCAGAGGAGGTCACAGGGCTTTTGATCCACAGATCTATTGGTCCAGATTCATGGTGAGCTTCAGATCTATCGATCCCATCAGATTTATAGCGAGACACGAATCTATTGATCCAAACAGACTTACAGATTTGCCAGTTCAGATTTTGTGAGGTAAAGATCTATTGGTCCAGATTTATGGTGATCTACAGACCCATCTATTGGTAGATCTGTGGGGTCTATTGATCCACACAGATTTATGTGGAACTGCAGATTTACATTCTCCTTCCAAACCAGGAGTGATCCTTTCCGAGTCATTCCTGGGAGTTGCTTTTCTGACTCGTTCTTCAGGTTGTGCAAACCAGGGAAATTCCACAACTTCCTCAGAAATGTCTGAAGCTTCACTGTGCCTGTTATTTAAACCTTTTCTCTTTGAATCAACCCTTTGCTGTAGTTCACAGAATCCCAGAATCATGGAATGGTTTATGTTGGAAGGATCTTAAAGCCCATCCAGTCCCACCCCCTGCCATGGGCAGGGACACCTTCCACTAGCCCAGGTTGCTCCAAGCCCCATCCAACCTGGCCTTGGACACTTCCAGGGATCCAGGGGCAGCCACAGCTTCTCTGGGTAACCTGTGCCAGGGCCTCATGACCTCATAGGGAAGGATTCCTTCCCAATATTCCATCTAACCCTGCTCTCTGGCAGTGGGAAGCCATTCCCTGTGTCCTGTCCCTCCAGACCCTTGCCCAGAGTCCCTCTCGAGCTCTCTTGGAGCCCCTTCAGGCCCAAAGCTTCTCTTCCCCAGGCTAAATGTTGGGAAAAACCAACAGCCCACAATTCCCAGTTCTGCACATGGAGATCAGACCAACCTTGTTCTCTTTTATCAACTCTCTGCGTATCCAATCCAAATCCAATATTTTCCTCCTCACCCTAATCTTATCTATTTCCTGCTGATTTTTTCTGTCCTCTCTTACTGGTCTGCCCCCCAGGAACACTCGTGGTCCTCTCTGGAGTCACACCAGCTGTCCTACATCTTCCCTGAAGTGCAGCTCTCTCAGTGGATGCAAAGGGGTGAGATGAAGGAAGGAGCACTGGACAGCAGGAACCACGGTTTGCAGACTCCCCTCCCCTCCCTCCCTCCCCCCCTTCCCTTCCCCTCCCTTCCCCTCCTTTCCCCTCCCTCCCCTCCACTCCTCTCTGTGCCCCATCCCCACCTTGTCCCCCAGCCCAGAGCACTCAGTGCCACATCCAGTCCTCCCCTGGACACCTCCAGGGCTGGGGACTCCAAAACTCCCTGGGCAGCCCCTGCCAAGGCCTGACCACCCTTTCCATGGAGAAATTCCTCCTGATGTCCAACCTGAGCCTCCCCTGGCACAGCTGGAGGCCGTTCCCTCTCCTCCTGTCCCTTGTTCCCTGGGAGCAGAACCCGACCCCCACCTGATGTTCCCAGCCTGGAAAACAGGGAAGGGGTCAATGGAATGGACACAAAGCCAAGGATATCCTGGGAATGCAGAGGCACCTCTGGGAACACCCTGGCTTAGCAGGGCCTGCCTTTAATTTGTTGGATTGGGCATCTTTTCATCACCTTTCCTTGCCTGAAGCTGAGGGTGGGAAGGGAGGCACCTCTCTTGCACATCTGTCCTAAACATCTGTCCCTGCAGGAAGGTCTCTTTGGGCATCACAGAACCAAGGAAGGTCCAGGAAAAGAGGTGCCAATTGATCTTTGCATAGAATCCCAGAATGGTTTGGGGTGAAAGATCAGCAGGTGTGGTTTGCACACTCATGGAGTGGCCAGAAAGGCAGAGGAAAGGAAAGATGAATGCCTGGAAGTGTCCAAGGCTTGGAGCAACCTGGGCTAGTGGGGAGTGTCCCCCATGGCAGGGGGTGGAATGGGATGAGCTTTGAGTCCCTCCAACCCAACCCACTCTGTGATACTCTGAAGTGATTCCATGAGTTGCATCACAAGTGTGAAATTCCACCTCGGCAACAAACGCCTGGAGCAGGAACTGGAGGAACTGTCCAGGAACAAACATTTCCACTTGGGGGCTGCTGATGGCTTTGCAAAACCTTCCTTTGGCATCAGAGCAGCCTGGGGGCTGCTGGGCTGGGAACTGGGAGGGGAGAACCCAAAGAGCCAGGGAGATCTCAGCACAGATTGCAAGAAATGCAAGAAATTCACTCATTTTTTTGAGAAATTCACCCATTTCCCCAAAAATATCCTGCCAACCACTGTGTCAGTGATGGGCACACTCTTGTGGGCATAAAGAGGAAAACATATTACTTCCAGTATTCCCAACATCTTGTCCTTGCCTTGCTGAATGGCTCATACATTTGCACTGGGCTGGAGGCACAGACGAGCATTAATTTTGGTTGGAAAGCCTTAACAATTAATAACTCAGCAAATTTTTTTGAGCCCAGGAACCACAAGGAAATTATTTAAGTGTTAGAACCCCCTTGAACAGAGACTGAGGAGCACTTGAGCGTTGCCTGTTTCACTGTTTTGGTTTGGTTTGGTTTTTTTTTAATTTTTATGTTTTTTTAAAGGAAAGGGCAGAACCGAACATTCAAATTCCCTTCCGTAACTTCGAGTTTAGAATTTAAAATCCAACTGGAGGGTGTTTGCTCCTCTCCTCCACGAGATGGCAGAAGAGCCTCGATGATGCCAAGGACCCCTTTGCTGAGTGACTGATGTTTCAGCGCCGGGAAAAAATCCGGGGGCTGTTGAGCCACGATCCAAGCGGTCCAAACCTTCCAGATTTACAGCCCAGGCTTTTCCTGCTCGCTGTCAATTCGTGCTCTCAAGTCCTGCACGGAGTGATGTGTTTTTGTGTCACACTAACAAAGGGAAAAGTCAGTTGTGACCTGACAGGTGGGAGCAGAGGAGGGTGGAAAGGGCTGCCAGGGGGATCTTGGGCCAGGAGTAACAGGATGACAGTGCCAGGAGTGAGGTGAGGACTCAGGCTGAGGGACTGAATTCCTCAAAATGAGGTCACAAGAATCATGTTTTACAATCTGTGGGTGGGAGAGGGTGGAAAGTGCAAAGTGATGAGGAGGTACCTTGAGGGCACCAGGCTGGTTGGGATTGGAGGGACCTTGAAGACTACCCAGTGCCACCCCCTGCCACGGGCAAGGACACCTTCCACTGGCCCAGGTTGCTCCAAGCCCTGTCCAACCTGGCCTTGGACACTCCCAGGGCTGGGGCAGCCACAGCTTCTCTGGGCAACCTGTGCCAGGGCCTCCCCACCCTCCCAGGGAAGGATTCCTTCCAATAACTGATCCAACCCTGCTCTCCTTCATCCACCAAGGAACTGTGGCAGTGCCTCCTGTAGGGTGTGTCCAGCCCCTGGAGGTGTCAGTGCAGGGATTCCAGGGAAAACAACCTGCCTGTCAGTCCTGGAATTCCAGAGAAAACCTACTTCAGTCTTGGGATACCAGGGAAACAACCTGCCTGCCAGTGAAGGGATCTGGGGAAAACAACCTCCTGCCAGTGCAGGGATCCCAGGAAAAGAACCTCCTGCCAGTGCAGGGATCCCAGGAAAACAATCTCCTGCCAGTGCAGGGATCCCAGGAAAACAATCTCCTTCCAGTGAGGGGATCCAGGGAAACAACCAGTGTAGGAATCCCAGGAAAACCACCTCCTGCCAGTGCAGGGATATAGGGGAAACAACCCTTCTGCCAGCCCAGGGATCTGGGATCCAAGCTGCCTGCCACTCCAGGTATGCAGAGAAAACAACCTATCTGCTGGTGCAGGAATCCCAGGAAAACAACCTCCTTCCAGTGTAGGGATCTGGGAACCAGCTGCTCTTCAAGAGCTCAAAATCCTTGGAAATTTATACTTCACATCTCTAGTGCCAGGAGAGTTACTTTCAGAAATGTTCACACTTGATTTGGTCGAGTTAATCTATATTTTGGGATTCAAAATATAAATACATCTTCAGGATGTACCACGTGCTCCACTGGTTTTGATTATTCATTGATTATTCATTGAATATTGAAGGAATCATTATTTTTATCAGGCAAATCTCAGATAAAAGAAAGATTGGGACAAAATGCAAAGGTTGATCAGCAGGAGTGGGAACATGTTTTATACATGAGATGTGCAATTCCAGGTCATGGATGAGGGGTTGTGGACAGATCAGCAGGAAGACTTGGATGTGAAAACTCCTGCACAGGCCAAGGGAGCAGAAAGCAAAACGAAATCCGATGTCTGGCAACTGCAAATTGGGTAAGGAAAAATAATTTCAGCTCCCCAGTAAATAGCAGTGAGGAGCTCCAGGCTTTCTACTCACCACTTTTGTAGGTAGAAAAGTGAAAGCAGAATTATTTGTCCTACCTGTCCCACAAACGTGGAAAATCACTTTTTTAAATCTCTGTTTAATTTTCAGTGGGACTACCTAAATTAAATGGTGTTGACAACACCACAATTTTGTTGTTGCTCTCTGTCTTTGGGAAAATGAAATTTTTAACTCCACCGTGGATTTTTGCATTATTTCACATCAAGATCTTGCAAAACACGGGCTCTTAAGGGATTTAAGGTCTGCTTTTCAGCAGACCTTTTCCAGAAGCATCTTGGCACCTGCTGGAAGGAAAATAAAGGAACAGAAAGCTTTTTGCAGTTTGTAGTCACTTTGCATCAAGAAAGGGGATATAAAGAAAACATTTCCAAGCCTGTCCTGCAAGAGCAGTGAAAAAATGACCCATCAAACTCAAAAAGCACCTGAGTCTTCCCATGATCTGGATTATGGGATAGATTTTCCTCATGGATTCCACTCATCTTCAGTAGTCATGTGCTGTCAATAAAGACCTTGCACTCCACATTTCCAGCCTAAAGAGAATCATGGAATCATTGTGGTTGGAAAAGCTCTGTAAGATCTGGCACTGCCAGGGCCACCCCTAAACTGTGTCCCCAGGTGCCACATCCACACGTTTTTTGAACACCTCCAGGAATGGGGACTCCGTGAAGGAATTTTCCCCAATATCCATCCTAAACCTCCCATGGTACAGCTTGATGCTGTTTTCACTCATCCTGTCCCTTGTTCCCTGGGAGCAGAGCCCAACCCTCCCCTGGCTCCACTCTCCTGTCAGGGAGAGGCAGAGAGTGAGAAGGTCCCTCCTGAACCTCCTTTTCTCCAGGCTGAGCCCCCCCAGCTCCCTCAGACATTCCCCGTGTCCCCCACCCTTCCCCAACTCCCTCAGCCACTCCAGGTGCTCCAGACCCTTCCCCAGCTCCATTCCCTTCCCTGCACACACTCCAGCCCCTCCATGTCCTTCTTGTCCCGAGGGTCCCAGAACTGTCCCAGGGCTGGAGGTGCAGCCCCACCCAGGCTCTGTGGTGCAATGCTCCCAAACCTCAGCTGCTCCTCTCTGTGTTCACAGCCAGACTCAGAGCTGGGACAGCACAGACATGGACCTGCTGCCCCTCTCCCAATCTCTGTGTGCTCCAGGAGCCTCCAGTCAGGTTGGACAGTTGGGCTGATTCCAAGGGGATGAGGTTCAACCAGACCAAGTGCCGGGTCCTGCACTTTGGACACATCAACCCCCAGCAGCTCCAGGCTGGGCCAGAGGGGCTGGAGAGCAGCCAGGCAGGAAGGGAGCTGGGAGTGGGGATGGACAGGGAGCTGAACAGGAGTCAGAATGTGCCCAGAGGGACAAGAGGGCCAATGGATGGTGGCCTGGATCAGGAACAGTGTGGCCAACAGGGCCAGGGAAGTGATTCTGCCCCTGGACTCAGCACTGGTGAGGCCACCCCTGGAGTGCTGGGTCCAGTTCTGGGCCCTCAGCTCAGGAAGGACATGGAGGGGCTGGAGCAGGGCCAGAGAAGAGCAACGAGGCTGGGGAAGGGACTGGAGCACAAGTGCTGTGAGGAGAGGCTGAGGGAGCTGGGGGTGTTGAGCCTGGAGAAGAGGAGGCTCAGGGGAGACCTCCTCACTCTCTGCAACTCCCTGACAGGAGGGGGGAGCCAGAGGGGGGTTGGTCTCTTTTCCCAGGCAACTCTCAGCAAGACAAGAGGGCTGGGTCTGCAGCTGTGCCAGGGGAGGTTTAGGTTGGACATTAGAAAGAATTTCTTTGCAGAGAGGGTGCTCAGCCATTGGAATGGGCTGCCCAGGGAAGGGGTGGATTCTCTGTCCCTGGAGGTGTTTAAGAAGAGACTGGATGTGGCATCAGTGCCATGGGCTGGGAACCACAGCGGGGTTGGATCAAGGGTTGGACTTGATGATCTTGGAGGTCCCTTCCAACCCAGCTGATTCTATGATTCTATGATTCTATGATTCTGTGATTCTATGATTCTATGATTCTATAAGTCTATGATTCTATGATTCATGGAGCATGTGAGATGCTGAGATTCTGCTTTGCTGCTGAGCAGAGACCTTGACTACAGATCTCCTCTGGCTGCAGCAGAAGATCCCCTTCTGGGGAGTCCTGAAAGCAACAACAATCCTCTGCTCGCTGGCAAAGCCCAGGACACCAATCACATCCACTTGTCTTCTCTGTTGGTGGCAGGAGGGGAGCTGAGGAATTTTGGGTCACCTCTTTATAAAGTGATTGAAAATGGAATATTGGATGCAACTGGCAGAGCCTGGTACTTCAAACTTCACCCCAAGTGAGAACACCTGTGGGTCATTTCACATGATGGGAGGAACAAGAAGGGCAAAGAGGATGGGGAAAGGCCTTGATTTGAAGCCATGTGAGGACACTGAGGGCACTTGGTGTGTTCAGCTGGAGAAGAGGGGACTGAGGGGAGACCTCACTGCAGTTCCAGCTTCCTGGGCAGGGGCAGAGGAGGGGCAGGGACTGAGCTCTGCTCTGGGGGGACCAGGGACAGCAGCCAGGGAATGGCTGGAGCTGTGTCAGGGCAGGGTCAGGTTGGATCTCAGGAGAAGGTGGTTGGCACTGCCCAGGCTCCCCAGGGCAGTGGGCACAGCCCCAAGGCTGCCAGAGCTGCAGGAGGGTTTGGTTGATCCTCTGGGGCATGACTCTTGGGGATGGGCCTGTGGAGGGTTGAGAGTTGGACTGGATGATCCTTGTGGGTCCCTTCAAACTCAGCATATTCTGTGATTCTGTGACACCTCTGCCCGTTCTGAAGGGAAGGGTTAAAATATAGGTAAGAAGCTTGAATTAATAGCCTTAAATCTGAACCTTTATCAACTGACAACCTCTGTGCTCAGCAGTGCAGTGGCTGCAGATCTTTTCCTAGTCACTTAGGATTCATAAAATTACCTATTTTGTAAATGATTGGTTAGTAAATACCATAAAGGGAGGGCAGGCACTGAGCTCTGCTCTGTGAGGGTCAGGGACAGGGCACCAGGGAATGACCTGGAGTTGGGTCAGGGCAGGTTTAGGTTCTCAGGAAAAGGATCTCAGGCAAAGGTTCTTCCCCCAGAGGCTGGTTGGGCACTGCCCAGGCTCCCCAGGGCAGTGGGCACAGCCCCAAGGCTGCCAGAGCTCCAGGAGGGTTTGGTTGATCCTCTGGGGCACAGGGGGTGACTCCTGGGGATGGGCCTGTGCAGGACTGAGGGTTGGACTGGATGCCCCTGGTGGGTCCCTTCCAACAGCACATTCTGTGATCCAGGCTGGGAATGACAAACCCAGGACCTGCACAGAATCCCACCTGCTCATCACCAAGCTTGTGGATTTATTTTCTGTTAAACTCCCAAACTGATGTTTCACCTGTGCTTCTCTTCTACAGAGATAATGAACATCCTCACATTCCCTCCCCAGGTCCCTGAATGACCTCCTGAAAGACCAAGACTTTGCACACACACAAAATTTTCAAAAAGCCAACAGATATTGGAGATTTAACTGTTTTCATTCTTTTTGTTTCAGCTAAGGTGGAAAATCGAAGGGAAATTGGGAAGAGCATCCCAGGGAGCCTTTGTTCGTGCCTGTGGTGGGGTTTGCAGAAAATTGTTCTAAATGGCAGTGTTATTATTTACATCTCTATGGGGGCATCATTTAAATGTGGAGCTGTTAAAGAGGAGAAGGAAGTGAGGGAATGTGCATTCTTTTTTTGTGGAGAAGGGTGACTGGGGATGGAGATGGGAAAGGGAAAGCAGCCATCAATGGCTCCAGGCTTCCACAGCTTCTCCCAGGGCTGGGAGACCTTCTGGAAGGGGAATCTTAAATAATTAAAATCTGAAATCTGCTCACCTGGAGATGAGCAAAGTGCTCTCTTTGGGGGGATTGTGTTTGTACAGCACATTACAGGGCCTGTCACTTGATATCTGGGTGCAAATGGAATTTTCCAACAAAAAGATTGCCTTAAATATATATTTAAGCAGAGTTCAGACTGAAAGGACAGACCAGTTGGGGAGGGTTAAAAACCTCCACAGGGCTGTTGTTGTGTGTGTGATAAATTCAAGAAATTCCAAGGGGATGCTACACATCCAAATAATCCACCCATAGTTAGGGAGGAAAAAAAAATCCACTCATAGTTAGAGCTCTTCAGATTGCCCTAAATTGTACCAAAAGTGATGAGAAGTATTTTTGTGGCTCTGCTGCCAACTTGTGCTATCTTTAAAAACAAACCCACATGTTCTGCAATATTTTGTGCCTAAAAAAGTAACTGAGCTGTGAAAAAAAAGCCTGATCTGGCTCTGCGGATTCCGTGCTTCCCACTTAGCCATGTTTGAATGTCTTTGAAGTGTAACCTTAACTGGATAATTTGAGTTTATTGTGCTTGTTTTGAGAAAATTATCTCATCACAGAGCAATCACAACATCCTTGTGAGGCTGATTGGAGGGAGACACGCTGGGAGAGGAGTCGGGAATTGTTCTCTGTCGAACCAGGGTGTTGCACCACGTGTGATTCCACGGGAATCTGTGTGAGCCAGCACTATCCAGGATTTCCCTGGACACCTTGGATGGAACAGATTTTGCTTACATTTGCAGATCAAACCAGGCTGTGAGGGATGAGCTGTGCATGGAGATGTCTCAGAGGAAGAGGGGCTTGTTCTGGCAGCCTGGAGGGGCAGAATCAACACGGGCAGGGACCTGCAGCAGGAGCTCAGCAGAACTACTGGGCAAATATCTGGGGATTATTATGGATTAAAAATGGGATTTGAGCTGTGAGAGTGAAAAAAAAATGGAAAGGGACACCTTCCACTAGCCTGGTTTGCTCCTTTGATCCAGCTGGGCCTTGGGCACTCCCAGGGATGGAGCAGTCACAGCTTCTCTGGGCACTCTGTGCCAGGGCCAAAGCACCTTCACAGGGAGGAATTTCTTCCCAGTATCCCACCTAATCCTGCCCTCTGGCAGATCCACAAAGCTGATACAGCTCCATAGACTTCCCAGGAATTAACTGCAGGAATATTTGGAGAATGTACCCAAACAAAACCAAGAATCAGGATGAATTTCCAGACTCTCCTTCACAGCAGAAAAAAAAGGCACCTTGTACTCTGAGGACCACTTTTTCTGCCCTCAAAATTATAACTAATGTTGATGATATTTCCCACAAACCTGTGGTGACAGGAGGAAGATTCCTGGATTCCCATTTCCCTGTCCTTTGCTGGATCCTGTGGCACAGGAGGAGCTCAGGGCTTTTCCTGGGGTTATAAAATCCCCAACCTGCAGCAGTGCTGGGATTAAAGGGGCCAGTTCTCCCAACAGAGCTCCCTGCAGTGATTTCTGCCACCTTCTGTCACCCTGCAGGGAAGCTGCTGCTGCTCTGCCAACTTCCAGAGAAATCTGGGCCCTTGGATATTCTGCTGTGGATATAATCCTCAGAGAAAGAGGGGCTTGTGATAACATCCCCCTCCCACAAATCCTGATCCCGGGAGTTGAAATTCCTTGAGATGGTGTGTGAAGGTGAATCAGTCATGAAGTTCCCTCCACAAACCCTGTCACAGATCACAGCAACTCCCAAAACTAATAGAAAAAAGAGAACTTTGGTGTTTTCAAGCTGCAGAGGGCCCATATCTCATAGCAGAGGGCCCATATCCCATAGCAGAGGGCCCATATCCCATAGCAGAGGGTCCATATCCCATAGGAGAGGGTCCATATCCCATAGCAGAGGGCCCATATCCCATAGGAGAGGGCCCATATCCCATGGCAGAGGGCCCATATCCCATAGGAGAGGGTCCATATCCCATAGGAGAGGGTCCATATCCCATAGCAGAGGGTCCATATCCCATAGGAGAATGCCCATATCCCATAGCAGAGGGTCCATATCCCACAACAGAGGGCCCATATCCCATAGCAGAGGGCCCATGTCCCATGGCAGAGGGTCCATATCCCATAGCAGAGGGCCCATATCCCATAGCAGAGGGCCCATATCCCATAGGAGAGGGTCCATATCCCATAGCAGAGGGTCCATATCCCATGGCAGAGGGTCCATATCCCATAGCAGAGGGTCCATATCCCATGGCAGAGGGTCCATATCCCATAGCAGAGGGTCTATATCCCACTGCAGAGGGCCCGTATCCCATAGCAGAGGGTCCATATCCCATGGCAGAGGGCCCATATCCCATAGCAGAGGGTCCATATCCCATGGCAGAGGGTCCATATCCCATAGCAGAGGGTCCATATCCCATGGCAGAGGGTCCATATCCCATAGCAGAGGGTCCATATCCCATGGCAGAGGGCCCATATCCCATAGGAGAGGGCCCATATCCCATAGGAGAGGGTCCATATCCCATGGCAGAGGGTCCATATCCCATAGCAGAGGGTCCATATCCCATGGCAGAGGGCCCATATCCCATAGGAGAGGGCCCATATCCCATAGGAGAGGGTCCATATCCCATAGCAGAGGGTCCATTTCCCATAGCAGAGGGTCCATATCCCATGGCAGAGGGCCCATATCCCATGGCAGAGGGCCCATATCCCATAGGAGAGGGTCCATATCCCATGGCAGAGGGCCCATATCCCATAGCAGAGGGTCCATATCCCATAGCAGAGGGCCCATATCCCATAGCAGAGGGTCCACATCCCATAGGAGAGGGTCCATATCCCATAGCAGAGGGTCCATATCCCATAGGAGAGGGTCCATATCCCATAGCAGAGATCCCATATCCCATAGGAGAGGGTCCATATCCCGTGCCATGTGTGTTCCAGTGGGCCATAGGCAGGACTGAATTCCATTTCCTTGCCAGTTTAGGCATCAAGACAACAGGGATTGAGCCTGGAGATAACTCTGCTCTTTCCTAATCTGCAGCCTAAGGATTGTTTTCCATAGGTGAGTTTTTTAAGGATTTCTGGAAGGGTGATTGTGAGAGCAGGAGTGAAATCCCAATTTCCAGTTGTGGGAATTCCAGCCATAACCTGTTGTTTCCTTATCTCTGTGGTGAATGGTGTAAAAAACAGCAAAGAGATGTTTTCATCAGCTTCATCCAAACCACCCCAAACACCTGAATAGGCAGTCTCTTTGTCTTCAAGAGACTGTATTTGCATATACTTACATGATTTTACAGTTTTTTATATGCATTTACATCTCCAAGCAGAATACTTAAAAAATGTATTTACTACAGTATCTCACAGTGCAGGAAACAAAAAAAGAGTTGTTGTTCTCAGCTCCCAAATACAAAAGAAGGATCAGTGATTCATCAGAAAATGCTTCCTAGTTGTTCAAGAAAAAAAAAGCATTAACAAAATGCAGCCTAAATAAAAGAAGAAAACTACATCTTTATACAATGCAGTTGAAATTTCCCATTTTAGAAGGTTTGGCTCCATTGCCTCAGTACCTGCTCTTTTCTGATATCAAGAACTCTGTATCATTCTGATACGAAAAACTCAGCACAGATGGCACAAGATTTTTTGCTGTAATATATCAATAGGAAAGACAGCCCTGTAAACCATTTCTGGGGTGGGTTTTTTTTTTTTTCCATGTGCAAAACATAAAAATTAAGCCTTGGCAGAGAGATAATCAAAGGACTCCTCAGGATAAATTTGGCTCCTGTCATTTGTTTGAGGTTCCACCATCCAAATGGTGTCTCTGAGGACCAGAGTTGTGGCTGCCCCATCCCTGGAAGTGTCCAAGGCCAGGTTGGACAGGGCTTGGAGCAACCTGGGCTGGTAGAAGGTGTCCCTGCCCATGGACACCTCCAGAGTAGATGAAAAAGTGAATTTGTTAAGGTTTGTCAGGTTAAAAAAAAAAAAAAAGCCTTGGGGTTTGGGAATAAAAGGCCTTGGGAATGTCTTCCTGGGTGTGGAACTGTCATAAATCTTCAGAAAGACAGGAGTCAAAACTGCAAAACAAAGATCAGGATGAAAGAAAACTTCCAGAGCAAGTTGTTGGAGCTGCTGTGACCACGGACACAGCTCCCAAAGCAGGATGTCCAGAAGTGGGTTGATAGACCCCCAGTACTCCTGGGTTTATTTATGGTGACAGAAATCTGAGCTGTAGTAATGGCTTTGCCACTATTTTGGGCACAGGGAGTGATAACAAACCCCCTCTGGTACTCCAGAATCCTGTATTTTTCCTGCTCATTTTTCAATGGAGTAGTTTTAGGGCAATACCCGCCTTTGCCAGAAATGCCAAAATTTATACTGTATAATAGGAAAAAAATAGAACCATATCCTAGAATCCCAGGCTGGTTTGGGTTGGAAGGGACCTTAAAGCTCACCTTGTTCCACTCCCTGCCATGGGCAGCATCACCTTCCCCTATCCCAGTTGTTCCAACCTGGCCTTGGACACTTCCAGGGATGGGGCAGCCACAGTTTCTCTGGGCAAATAGTGAAGAGGTTGTAAAATTGCCTTAGATACAATCAAAACACGTTGTTTATTATTGAACTCTTTTGTATAAAATTACTCTCATGAAACTGGTGCTTCTACCAAGAGCCCAGGGCGGTTCCTTTCCTGTGGAATTCCTGGGGCATTTCACCACATCCTGTGAACTCCCAAGAGAAAAGGCTTGGCCAGCAGGTACCTGACAAGGCCCAAACCTCTCTGTTTGGGGAGAAACAGTTTTTCCTGGCAGAGGCAGGACAAAGCTCTTCCTTCTGCTGCTCCTGTGACCTTCATTCCCAGAGCAAAGACACAGGAACGGTGAGATCTCCCAGCACTGCCTGGAAAATGGAGCTGGATCTTCAGCCAAGAAAGCTGGAAGGGCTCCAACCACTCACCCCAGATATGTCTGGCTATTTTTTCTTTGATGGAAAGAGGCTGAACTTGACTTGCAGCAGGGGAAACACATGGGCAGTGTTTGTTCTGATTCCAGGGAGGTTTTTGGGAGAGTGTCTTGGACACTGCCAGAAGTGGGGATTGACCAGTAATTTTTCATACCAGTGTGAGATGGACAGCATTAGTCAGATGTGCTCCCTGACTCTCCCTTCCACAGAAAAAAATACTTACATACTGTGAATAAATCCTCCAAAGCCAAAAATCCAGATGTGTGGAAGAGCTGAGCAGAGGATCAGAGTCCTTTTCTACCTGTCCCACATCTACACTTGTCATGTAGGTTCAGGTCCCAGTGTTTTAGAAATGGTCCTACTGTTTCTTTCTGTTCCAAGCTGGTCTGATCCAACCTGGCCACAGGGATGAAAGGAATTCCTGTGGAGGATGTCCTGCTCGAAGCAGGGAAGTGTTCCCTACACTAGATCACAATGGCTGAGCCTTTGCCAGTCCAAATATTGGACAAAAACCCCCAAAGGGTGGAAATACCTGTCTTTGATGACCTGTCCAAGGGCTGCAGAGACATCTGGGGAGGGGGCTTTTCCTAAAAGCCACCTCGAACCCCCCAATGTGCAATTTGTGGCTATTGCCCCTTGTTGGACTGTCTGGTACCACTTAGCTCTTCTCTGTCCTCTTTATAATTGTCCTCCAAGTAGATGCAGCTGCTGGTAAGTTGATCCTTCAGCCCCCTCTTCATCTGCTGAACCCAGCTCAGATCCCACCACCTCTAGTTATAGTCACAGAATCACAGCACAGAATGTGCTGAGTTGGAAGGGACCCACAAGGATCATCCAGTCCAACCCTCAGCCCTGCACAGAACCATCCCCAAGAGTCACACTCTGTGCCCCAGAGGATCATCCAAACTCTCCTGGAGCTCTGTCAGCCTTGGGGCTGTGCCCACTGCCCTGGGGAGCCTGGGCAGTGCCAACCAGCCCCTGGGGGAAAGACCTTTTCCTGAGATCCAACCTAAACCTGCCCTGACACAGCTCCAGCCATTCCCTGGGTGCTGTCCCCAGTTCCCCCAGAGCAGAGCTCAGTCCCTGCCCTTCCTCTGCCCCTCCCCAGGAAGCTGGAACTGCAGTGAGGTCTCCCCTCAGTCCCCTCTTCTCCAGCTGAACACACCAAGTGCCCTCAGTGTCCTCCCACGGCTTCAAATCAAGGCCCTTTCTATCTCCCTGTCCCTCCTTTGGACACTCTCCAATGGCTCAATATCTCCCTTCCATTGTGTCCCCCCAAACAGCCCCAATGTTGAGGTGAGGCCGCCCCAGGGCAGAGCAGAGCAGGACAATCCCCTCCCTGATGCCCCCAGGACAGGGTTGGCCCTCCTGGCTGCCAGGGCACTGCTGACTCAGGGCCAACTGCCACCCACCAGGACCCAAGACCTCCCAAAATGTACATGTTTGAAGGTGACTCATTAGAACAGGGAAGATTTGTCGGTGTATTTGTCAGTGCATTTCTGATGGAAAAGTAAAACCTCTCCGTCAGGTGGAGGGGGGAGCCCAGTGTGGTGTTTCCTCCTGGCCAATGAATGACATGGGAGTTAAATCCTAATTTTTCTTGGAAGCTTTTGAGGGTAAACAATCAATTATTTTGTTTCAAAGCAGGAAGAACACCCCCAAACTGGCCCTCAGCCCTCACTCAAAAAGACCAGAGTTAGACCACTCAAATATTTTGCAATCACAAAATCACGTCCTGGAGCCCAGAAAGCTCAGGTGTGTCAGGTGTGTCATGGCAGTGGAGGCACCTCCCCAGGAAATCCACCACAGTACAACACCCCCAGGGCAGGACCAGGCAGGACAAGAGGCATTTGCAAACTTTTTATTGCTGTTGCTACAGCCCAGGTGAAACACTTGAACATATAAGGTTGTACAAGGTACAGAGTCCAGGGGAAGCCAACACAGCAGCGGCCCTGTAAGGCAAGGTTTCCATGATTCCATGTGCTGATCAGGGAAGTGGAATTGTCTGGGAAAAGGCAGGGAACTGAGTTTGTGAATCAAGGATTTCTGGGCTTTCAGTGATGGCCTCTCTACTGCAAACTGAAGCTGAGGAGCAGCACACAGAGTGAGAACACTGAGACAACCAGAGAGAGGGGAGGCAGGTGTATCATCCCCTCTGAGACATGTCCACCTCCAAGACTCTGTGTGGACAAACAGCAGGAGGATGTTGCCCTGCAAGAGGATCCACACCAGTTATGGTGTGGGAGGACACACACTGGAGGGTGTCTGATTGTGCACAACCTTTTGGGTAGGGCACCTTTTGCACCATTTCCATGCTCCTCAGCTATTACCACACTCTGCAGTTGGATATTCCCTTTCAGGTGGTCAGAGCTGTCTTGCCCTGACCCTCTGCTTTGCTTTCTGTTAAGGGCTGCAATCACAGTATCCCTTAAATGTGGAGGGGCACTGAGGAGCCAGGACTCCACATTTGGGGGGACTTGTCCTGTCTTGCACTTGTGCCTGACACTGTTCCAGCCACAGGGACGTGCTGTTGGCCACTAACAACATGGAATCATTGGTTCACCAGGGTTGGGAAAGACCTCCAAGATCACTGAGTCCAACCACCAATCCAGCACTGTCACGTTCACCGCTAGAACACGGCCCCAAGTGCCACACCCACACATTCACTGAACACCTCCAGGGATGGGGACTCCACCACTGCCCTGGGCAGCCTGTTCCAATCCCTGACCACCCTTCCCATGAAGAAATGTTCTGGTTTTCCACCTTAAACTGCTGTTTCCTTTTGTTCTGTCCCTTGTTCCCTGGGAGCAGAGCCCGACCCCCCCCCCGGCTCCCCCCTCCTGCCAGGGGGTTGCAGAGCCAGAAGGTCCCCCCTGAGCCTCCTTTTCTCCAGGCTGAGCCCCCCCAGCTCCCTCAGCTCTCCTGCTGCTCCAGCCCCTTCCCAAGCTCTGTTCCCTTCTCTGGACATGCTCCAGCCCCTCAATGTCCTTCTTGTTGTGAGAGACCCAGAACTGAACTGTGAGGGGCCTCAGCAGTGCCCAGCACAGGGACAGGCACTGCCCTGGCCCTGCTGCCACACAATGGCTGGTACAGCCCAGGTGCCATTGCCCTTCTTGCCCACCTGGGCACACCTGGGCTCATGTTCAGCCACCATCAAACAGCACCTCCAAGTCCTTTTCTGCCCAGGCAGGTTTCCAGACCCTTTTCCTCAAGCCTGGAGCATTGCCTGGGGTTGTTGTGACCTGGATCCCCTGTTTCACCTGCCTTGGCCTTGAGTGGGCACAGGAAAGGAGAAGAAAATGCACCTGTGGCTTTGCAGTTGCAGGTGCTCCTGTCCTCAGTGCAGGGCTGCCCAGGATGACGTCCTTTCCCTCAGCATCTTCACTCACACCTGGGGACATTTGCAAACAGACACCCTGCCCAAAACACCCAGAAAGATTCCCACACCTTCCTGTGGTTAAACATCACACACCCTTTCCTGAACACTGAGACAGTCACAGGCCTGAGTCCAGCTGGAATGTCCCAGCTTATGTTCATGTGGCCCTGCCCACAAGAGTGAGCTTCTATTTCTCTGCTGAAGTGCTACAACATCCTTGCTGTGACCACCACTTCTGTAGAAATCCATGGAGCCAAGACCACATTGTTCTCTGCTCTTTTCACAGTTTCCTCCTTGTGACCTGGAGAAAAAAAGGATCCCAGGGGTCCCAAGCAGGGCCTGGGATCAGGAGTGGGGCCTTTTTTTAGCACATCAGGCTTTTGGCAAACCCAGGTAAGGGATCTTGCTCGTGGTAGATGGGCTCCTGAAAAGCTGTGGAAAAACCCCTGGACTGAAGAAGAGACATTTTCTGAGAGACACAGGGCATTTCCAGCCTTTGATGATACCAGTTGATAAACACAATGGTCATCAAACAGACAACGAAAGTGTGGACACTTCAGTGCTCAGCTTTGTTTTTATGGCATCCAAACACAATCCCCTCAGCACATTCCCACCTCTTTTTTATGTTCTGCAGGCATCTCCAGCTGGCCTGTTGTGCTTTTTGGGGGACTGCCAGCCATTAAAGCCATGTTGGAAGCGGGAAGTCATTTTAGGAGTATTTGTTTGGCAAAAGAGCCATTTGCCACCACCTTTCCCTTTTAAGTGGCTTCCACGGAGGCGACCAGAGTGTGGTAAGACACAGATTTGAAGCCACCTCCCAGAAGAGGTGAGGGGGGCAGGGGGTGCTTAGCTGTAGAACACGGGCTTGTGGAGCACACGCACCACATTGTAGGTGTTCAACCCCGGGGCGTCGAAGCCAGGAGACAAACCCTTGCGGTCAAAGGGGTAAAAGTTAAAGAGCTGCCCATTTTGGGTCTCCAGGGAGATGGAGGCAGAGCCCAGGTGCAGGACACAGGGGAACTCCTTATCAAAAACAACTTGGAATACACGATCCTCCAGGTGGTGGAGCTTGATTGTCCGATACTTCTCGGGGATTAGCTCTTCTACATGAGGCCCAAACTGCTGCATGATCAGCACCCCACCAATGCCAACTTTGATCTCATAGAAAGTCAGGTTGGAGTAGGTGTAGTAGCCAACATAAGGGATGGGGTTTGGAGGGGGGACCACGCTCTTCTCTGCCTCCCTGAAAGCCGTTTCCATGGCCGGAATGAGATACTCATAAGTCTGAGTCACAACATCCCCACCCTGAGGCCTGGGCCCTGACATGAGCACGATGAAGCTCAGGTGGAGCTTGGGGATAAGAGAGAAGGTGGCTGAGTAGCCATCGAGGTCCCCATCCTTCCTGATGACATCGTAGCCCAGCTGCTCGTTGATCTCCCAGGGCGTGCCGGTCTTGTTGGCAAAGTAGTCGCTGGAGCACTTGAGCAGTGGGGTCAGCATGGTCTTCACCGTGTCAGGCTCCAGGAGCCGGCGGTGGTAGGTGCCCAAGAAGACCATGGCCAGCTTGGCCAGGTCGGCGGCCGTGGAGTACATCTGCCCAGAGGGTCTGTACCAGCCCAGGTCGTAGAGCGGGGCGGGCTGGCGGCTGCCGTAGAAGCCCACGGCCATCTGGGAGCGGACGGGCGGCGTGAGGTCGAAGCCCGTGTCCTCCATGCCCAGCCGGTCCAGGACGTGCTCCGAGATCCAGCGCTGGTACTGCCCGTCGGCCCCGTGCTCGGCCAGCACGTGGGCCAGCAGGGAGAAGGCCAGGTTGCTGTAGTGGCACCTGGGAAGGAGGAGGAGGAATATCTCGGGATCAGCTTTGCCCAGTGGGGATGGGACAAAACGGGGGTTGTGTCTGTTTGTGTAGGGGGTACTGACATTTCAGGGAATGATGTGCTAAAGAGAGAGGAGAGATGAAGGAGACCTCCTCACTCTCTACAACTCCCTGACAGGAGGGGGGAGCCAGGTGAGGGTTGGTGTCTTTTCCCAGGCAACCATCAGCAAGACAAGAGGGCTGGGTCTGCAGCTGTGCCAGGGGAGGTTTAGGTTGGATATCAGGAAGAATTTCTTTGCAGAGAGGGTGCTCAGCCATTGGAATGGGCTGCCCAGGGAAGTGGTGGATTCTCCATCCCTGGAGATTTTTAAAAAGAGACTGGATGTGGCATCAGTGCCATGGGCTGGGAACCACAGCAGAAGTGGATCAAGGGTTGGACTTGATGATCTTGGAGGTCCCTTCCAACCCAGCTGATTCTGTGATTCTATGAGAGACAGGGAGCCAGTGTGGATGTGGATATGAAAAAATAGTGGCTATGTGTCATTTAGGGAAGGTTCACATTTTATGGAATGACACGGTAAAAAAAGATGAAGGAGAGACAGGGATACAACGTGGATATGGATATGGGCATGGAAAAACAATGGCTGTGACTCTCATTTAGGGGAAAAAGCACATTTTATGAAATCACATGCTCAGAAGAGAGGAGAGATGAAGGAGAGACAGAGAAAAGCTCTGTGTTGTTTCCTTGTTGTTAAATCAAGAAAGAGAAATATTTTACAGCAACATCAGCAGAGTTCTATAACTCTGATGCACAGAAAGACCTGGGGATGGAACAGGAACACTCCTGTATATTTGCATACCTTCACTTATTGTTTGTAACAGTTCACAAAGAACACATCCATTCTTTTCAAGAGCAAATGGAGAGTTCCAGGTGTTTGCTTAGAGGTCTCAAAATCCCAGGTAAGCCTCTTTGGGGATTGACTCTGGTATAATCACTTAAACACCTAAGCGACCTTAAGATGGTAAAAGCACTTAAAGAGCACTTAAAAGCCCACAAAGCAGCAACCAGCACTGTGGAGGCATTAAAGAAGTGCTTCAGTCTTTAATATCCATCAAGTGATTTAAGTCTTTATGCTTGAATGGAGTTTAATGGCATGAAGACATGAATGAGCAAGTTTTTTTAAATACATTTTCAAAATTAATTGTATTTTCAGCTTGGTTGTTTGGTTGTTTTTTTTTTCAACTGTGTTTTTTTTTCAACTGTTGTTTTTTTTTTCATCTGACTGAGGCCTGTTTAGGTCATAAATTTGGTACCACTTCAACCTTTTCCAGCCCATCTGGCTGAATAAAAGCATGATGAGCATATGTATTTATTACCCTAAGAATAAATACATTCTGGATCTAAAATTTTATGTCTGAAATGGAGCTGAACTTCAACACAGAAAAATACATTAAAATGTCTGTGTCAATAAATGGGAACTTCCCTTGGGAAGCATGTCCAGGAACAGGGAGAAAGTTAAAACTATCAACATTAAGTTGATATTTATTAAGTTATTCAGATGTTATGAGACTGTGAGGGGATGTCCCTGTGTATCTTCATGGGGAGCACAATATAAAGACACCAATAAAGATAATACCAATAAAGATATAAAAATATCAAAGAAAATTATGGTATTTAAGTCTTAAAATCCTTTAAGGAATATCTGTTGTAGCCTCCTACATGATATGGGAGAGAATTAACAGCAGTGAAGGAACCTCTGAGCTTTCCTCCTCCATGGCCATGGTAGATCCTCAGCCATCCTGGGCAAATTATTTCAGGATTTCACTTTGCAGACTTGGAAAAAATGTTGCCAAGTTAGTTGTAATCCCTTCTCTCACCTGATGTTCACTGGATGCTGTTTAAGGAAGTGTGGAAGTGTCCAAGGTTGGATGGAGATTGAAGCAATCTGGTCTAGTGGAAGGGGGGTGGAACAAGATGATCTTTAAGGTCCCTTCCAACCCAAACCATCCCGGGATTCTGGGATTTCATGATATTTTTGAGTGTTTGCAACTCAGGTAATGGACTTTTAACAGGCCACAGAAATTGCAAAAAGCATTCACAGACCTTACAGATAATTTAGAGACATACAAGTGACTACAGACACGATTTTAACTGAAATCTGTGATGCTTTAAACAGTTTAAATTAACATTTCCACTACAGAAAACCTGCATTTAAGGCTTATTGGACCCAACTATGGCACTTTAACTTGCCTCATCTAGACTTAAAAAATGAAAAACAGATTTACAGAATATTCTGGGTTGGAAGGGACCCACAAAGGTCATCAAGTCAGTTCCAGCCTCAGACAGGTGTGTGGGGAGGTGGCTGAACCTGCCTTTGGGAAGGTTTATCCATTGGTCATGGAGGCTCCAGGTGGGGCTAAGAGTGAAGAACACACTCCTAAAAGCTCCTAAAATTAATCCATCTGATGTGCTAAAGAGAGGAGAGATGAGGATACAATGTGGATATGGATATGAGAAAATAGTGGCTGTGTCTCTTATTTAGGGGAAAATTCACATTTTGTGGAATGACATGGTAAAGAGAGGGGAGGGATGAAGGAGAGACAGGGATACAGTGTGAATGTGGATGTGGCTGAAAGCCCATAAATGAATCCATCTGACCTGGTTCCTGGGTCAGCCACCAGCACATCATCCTTGAGGAGAGCCAGGGCGTCCTGCGTGGTGCCCTTCCACAGCAGGCTGGTGGATCTCAGCCTCCTGGGCAGACCTGGGCCAGGGAAAAGAGATTCATTCCAGAGGAAGCACGGGAATGCTGAGGCTGGTGAGGAGGGAACAGCAGCCGAGGCAGTCGCAAAGTGGAAGCAGCAAAGAGGGACTCGTGTGCTTTGGGGACACAAGGACCTGTCCCCAGCACACTGCAGGACCCCCCAGCCTGGGTGGTGTGAGTCCTACCCAGCACGAACTCGGGGTGCTACAGCTCAGTGAAAGACCTCCATGAATGATCCATAACCTCCTGTACCCCCAGGGTGTTTTGGCTTGTTGGGTCTTGGGGAAATCCCTGCCCATGTTCCCACGGGACTCCATTCCCGTGACCACAAAGGTGTGTGACAGCCCCTTTTACCAGGATTTCATCTTCACATCTCACTTTGGAGGGCTTGAACTTCTCTAAATGGCTCCAAGCTTAGCCTAAAGTATTTTTGTCTTCCCCCCCGGCCCATCTTTAGCAACATTTATTCAAGGGTTCTGAATGTAGGAAAAAACAAAATTCTTTTCGCTGAATGTAGAAAATACTAAGGGGTTTTCTTAACTTTTAGTTCCACACTGAGCATGGATTCCCTAAAATCTTTTGGCCAGTTATTTTTAAATTGCCCCAGATGCTCTGAACAAATTCTGTGGCTCTCCATGTCCAGAACTTGGATTACACCTGGAGTGGAGTCCTTGTGGCTGTTTCCAGCTCACTTTGATGTAGAAGTGAGGAGGAAATTGGGAAGTGTTTGTGACAGAAAAGCAACTTGTAATAGTCTGCTCAGTGATCATGGGCTTAATCACAGAACTATGGAATTGTTAATGTTGGAAAATCCCTCTAAGATGGAGTCCAACCATCAGCCCAGCACCAATCACCACCATGCCCACCACTAAACCATGTCCTCAGTGCCCCATCCAAACGTTGTTTGAACACTTCCAGGGATGGAGTGTGCCCTGGGCACACTCTTCCAGTGTTTTTCAAACCTTCCTGTGAAAATCCTTTTCCTAAAACCCAGTCTAAACCTTCCTTGGTGCAATGTGAGGCCTTTTCCTCTCCTCCTGGATCCTGGTAAAGCTGAAGGAGGCCCCACTCTTCTGGAGCAGCAACTCTTGCTTTTCTTGGTTGGCCTGACCTTGGGATTTGAGCTGGAATGAGAGCACTGTTTGTGCTCCTGCTCTGTGGTTGTTTGTGCAGCTGAATGACCAGGTAAGTGATGCACTGATCATCTTCCAGCTCCTCCAGCTCCTTCATTTTCTACTTGCTGCAAAGACAAGGTTGGACCGCTGGGAGAGTTCCCCAGAGTCCTGACAGCAGTGCAATATCTCTCCTGAGGTTCATTAGGAATGATAAACCAGAGGATGTGTGGGCATAATATAACCCACAGTCATTGATTTATAGCCCATGGGCTGCTAATTGATGTGACAAGCACACTGTTAATAATTTACAATCTCATCCCATTCTGTCATTCAGATGTGTTTGAAAATCCTGGGCTTAACAAGCTGGAGCTTTCCCCCAGCAATGTGCTGAGTGCTGAGGAGAAAAACCTTTGGAGTTCCTTTTGTAATGTGCAATGGAGAAGAGCCCAGATAATGAGAATCTATTAGAGATCACTTTCCACTGGAAGAATTCAGATGAAAACCACTTTACAATGTGTCGTGCAGCGGCTTTGATCCTGGTGCCAAGCAGAACCTATTCCTTTTTGGGGTTTTGACAGACAGCAAATGCAATGTGGGACCTCAACATTCAATTGATTTGCAGCTGGGATTTTGAAACTGTGCTTTTGCTTCTACTAAATTGTCAGGGTCTGAGGTAGTTGGTGTGTCCTGCTGGTGTGGTCTGGGAAATTTGGGCCAAATTCTAAAAAAAAAAAAGGCATAGGAACACAAAAGGAGCTGAGCAAGGGCACAAATCCAGGCAGTGATGGAGCAATGGAGAGGCTGCACAGCACAAGTGCCCAGGTGCACTTTTGACATGTGCTTCTCACAACATTTCTAGGGTGCACTTCACACCTCACTGGGTGACAGGAGCAGCCAGAGCAGCTCCAGACACTCCTGAGAGTCAGAGGGGACTGGGCAGGGTGGGTAATTCCTGGGGACAACATGTGGGCAGAGCCAGACCCTGCCTGCAGGGAAAGGGGCTGGGCAAGGATGTGGCCATTGGCCACTTTGGGCTGTTTGTGGGTCTGTTTCCAGATTTCATCCACATCATTCCATTTTTGGGGAGCCCTTATTTTGATACTGGTTTGCTCCAGGGGATGCTGTGCCCCATCCTGCAATTTGCCTACCTGCTGTTTTGATCTTGGCTCCTAATTTTAGGGCATTTATTCCAACCTGGAACAATGCAGAGGCTACAGAGATTAACCAAAACACCACACAAGACACCAGCACAGTCTCTTTGGCCATTTTAAATTTTGGAATCTCTCAATCAAGTATTAGCAGCTTTATTTCGGAGAAAGGTTAAAGTTCTGAATCCCATGAGCTCCTTCTACCTTAATGTAACAGTTACCCAGTTCTGAAGCAGCAGCACATTAATACTTCTCTGCCAACAAGTGCAGAGCCATGAATAGCTCAGGAATCCCAGCTCAGGAGCCACACTGGCAGCTAAATTTAGCTCATCAATCAAGGTCTTTCTATTCAAAGCAAAGAGGTTTGGTGCCTCTTTGACCTCCAACTCTACATCTCAGAAAAAACAGAGCACTCTGGGCTGGAGCACAAGGCACTGTTATGCAATAAGAGCCTGGTTTTAGGATATTTCAGGAACAAGATGGTGGAATGCACCAGGAATAAAATATTGTGGGGTGTTGGGATATTTGGGGAATAAAATACTAGGCTGTGGTGGTAACATAATGATGGGATAAAATATGACAGGAATAAAATATTGGGATATGTGACACGTAGAACCTTGTGATATGATGGAACTTAATGTTGGGATATGATGGGAATGTTGGGAACATGCTGCAAATAAAGAATTGGGATATGTGAGGAACAGAACACTGGGAATGAAACGCTGGTGTGTGTGTTAAATCCAACCCTGGGATACCTGTGGTACCAAATTGTGAGGAATCTGAATCACTTTCAAGGGGAAAAACAACTCCCCAGCCCACGGGGCAGGTCGGCCCCTTTCCTGGCAGGTGGCCTGGAACAAGAGTTTCCTCTCAGCACTCCAGGAAGCTGCTCCCAGGAATCCTGCTGACCTCTGGGAAGGGCACAGGGCAGGGGCCATACCGGGAAACACCTTCTCAGCAGCCTTTTGTACCCCTGGGGTTTAGGCTGCTGTGTCTGTGGGCTCTGAGGTGGCCCAGAGCAGGGCTGTCTCACCTGAGAGCTGGCTGGCCATCCTGCGCAGGGTGACGGGCGATGGCTTCGCTGGCATCGAGCCCTTCTCCAGAAACACCAGCCCATCTGCTGTGTACCTCTGCTCCGAGTCCTTCAGCCTTCCCAGGGGGTTCTTGATAACAAAGTTCTGGGCATAACGCTCCAAGGGGTCATCCAGAGACGTGACCTTGCCTTCCTCCCACATCTTGTACAGCATGATGGTGGGGAAGATCTTGGAGACGCTGGCAATTCTGTCAACGGGCAAACAGGCAGAGAAATCAAACTTTAAGAAGCTCATGAATCAAGAGGAAGGATGGTACATGAGATCACTGTAGCTTTCACGGCACCAAGGCTGCCAGAGCTCAAGGAGTGCTTGATCACCCAAGATGATCCTCTGGGGCACAGGGGGTGACTCCTGGGGATGGGTCTGTGCAGGGCTGAGGGTTGGACTGGATGATCCTTTTGGGTCCCTTCAAACTCAGCATATTCTGTGATTCTGTGACACCTCTGCCTGTTCTGAAGGGAAGGGTTAAAATATAGGTAAGAAGCTTGAATTAATAGCCTTAAATCTGAACCTTTATCAACTGACAACCTCTGTGCTCAGCAGTGCAGTGGCTGCAGATCTTTTCCTAGTCACTTAGGATTCATAAAATTACCTATTTTGTAAATGATTGGTTAGTAAATACCATAAAGGGAGGGCAGGCACTGAGCTCTGCTCTGTGAGGGTCAGGGACAGGGCACCAGGGAATGACCTGGAGTTGGGTCAGGGCAGGTTTAGGTTCTCAGGAAAAGGATCTCAGGAAAAGGTTCTTCCCCCAGAGGGTATTTGGGCACTACCCAGGCTGCCCAGGGCAGTGGGCACAGCCCCAAGGCTACCAGAGCTCCAGGAGGGTTTGGTTGATCCTCTGGGGCACAGGGGTGACTCTTGGGGATGGTCCTGTGCAGGACTGAGGGTTGGACTGGATGCCCCTGATGGGTCCCTCCCAGCTCAGCACATTCCGTGATTTTGGCGACAAAAACTTACTGGTAGTTTATTGGAATTTTACAGTTAAAATCACAGAATTACAGAATCCTTTAGGGTGGAAAAGACCTCTAAGATCATCAGGCCTCACCATTTACCCGGGGCCACCCCTAAACCTCATCCCCAAATGCCAGACTGGCACATTTGGAGGTGCCTCCAGCCTGTCCCTGTGGTGTAACCGGGCAGCGCGCTCGGCTGTTAACTGAGAGGTTGGTGGTTCGAGCCCACCCAGGGACGTGGGTCTGATCCCAGGGGTTGGAACTACACCTTTAATGCCCCTTCCAACCCAAACCATCCAATGGGTCTGGTAGAAAAATAGCAGCAGGTCATTTTATCCCATATTACCGATGGGGAAGAAACAGATGATCTGAAACTTTCCAAAACTGTCTATTCTGACAACAAAACTGACTGTCAGAGTGCAGCCCATGTGTCTCATAGATAGCACAGGTAGAATTCACTGAAAACAGATCTTTAAATGAAAATCCTTATTTTTTTTTTGGTTTTAGCACACACTAAGAGCTTGATTCTATATTCGCCTAAAAAATAACAGCCAATATGACACTGGGAGGATGAATAAGTGTACAGGTCTATTTTATGTGTAGTAGAAACTCTCCCCAAACCCCAATTTTTTTCCTAGGCTGAAATTTATATTATTATTGTTATTATTGTTATTATTATTATTGCTTTAATTAATATTTTAACCCTCTGGCCCTTTCTCCTCTCTGTTCTCTTTTTTCTGTATCTGTGCCAGTTCTCAGCCTTCAGATTTGCACCCTAGGCCTCCTCAAAATATGGAGCCACTCCTATGAATGTTTTCAAGCTCTTCAGGATGGTAATTTAAAATATTATCAGATCAAATTAAGAAAAAAAATCAATAAATACATCCTAAGTAACTCAAACCACCAGCAAGTGACAATTGCTGAAGCATCATCTCACAAAGTTTCAAGAGAGGTTCGTGCTCCCTGCAGGAGCCACGGGACAGTGGCTGTTTCCTGACTCCCTGCCTGTGCCAGGGTTCCATCCATCTGCCTTTTCCTGGCTCTCTGCCTGTGCCAGGGCTCTCACCTGTAAATGGTGTATTCGTTGGGCACGGCCGAGGAGGGGTCGGAGATGTTCTTCTTCCCAAAGTTCCCTGTCCAGAGCACTGTGTCGTTGTAGATGACGATGGCAGACATGGCTGGCAGCCCTGAGCTGTGCATCTTCTGCCTGAGCATCAAATCCACCTGCAGAACGAGGAGAGACCAGGAATTCCCGACTGAAAGCTCTTATAATGCATCCAGTCTGTGCCAGACCACCAGCCTTCCTCACTCCTGAGCACTCCAGAGGGGTTCTATGAAATGTATTTTGTCAAAAGAAAATATTTTAACTGTTTAACAGTTTCTTAGAATTGCTTATGTTGAATTATCCAGTGTCTTCCTTTCGGTCTACGTGTCAAAGAACCTGTTGCTCATCCTTCTAATATTTAAGATTAAAACCAAATGCCAACATGCAATAACTGTAAATTCTTCCTTTTTAAATTGTACCCTGCACATCTGTTCTCTGCACCAGTATTTTAGGGTCAAAGATGTACAAGAAGTCGACTTTTCAAATATCCCATGAGACTTTTCACTCCATGAAACACCTTTGAGCTCAGGCTCCTGTTAAACTGCAACCTGAGGAACAACACAGCAACCAAAGGGCTGTGATTGCCCTTTGCTGCCTGTTGTGCCAGGGCTGTGGAGGTCTCACAACACAGCTGTGCTCCACCCACCTCCTGCAGGCAGAACACACTGATCTTGCCCTTTGGTGGCTTTTTCAAAGCTGTGTCATCACCTTGCATATGTTCTCATTTGGTTGAGACATAAGAAATTCCTTTCCAGGCCCAGTATTTGGGGCAAGAAAGGCCAAGCTGAGCCATGTCCTCAGGGTCTCTTCCCTGGGTAGACTGGTGAGATGCACTGACAGCAGTGGAAGCATCCAACCTGTGCCAAGTCCTTCTGGCAGAGGTTCTTTGCCCTCTGCTCCTCGTGTACCAGTGGCCCATCTGGGAACACCAGCAGCTCCTGACAATGGAGTGGTCTCAAGGGGACCATGGAGAGGGACTTTTTATAAGGCCATGCAGTGATAGGACTGGGGGAATGGCCTTAAGCTGAAGGAGGCAAGGTTAGATGGGAATCCTTCCCTGTGAGGGTGGGGAGGCCCTGGCACAGGGTGCCCAGAGAAGCTGTGGCTGCCCCATCACAAGGCCAGGTTGGACGTGGCTTGGAGCCACCTGGTCTAGTGGAAGGTGTCCCTGCCCATGGCAGGGGGTGGGATGAGTTGGTCTTTAAGGTCCCTACCAACCCAAACCGTTCTGGAATTCTATGATTCATTCAACAATCATGGCCCACCTTAGGGTTTTCTTAGAGAGTGACAAACAGACCTGCCTGGGCCTGCAGAAAGTTGACAGAAGTACGTGATGCTCTTCAAGACTTGAGTGTCATTGGCTCTGATACTTTGGATTTGGTCACTAGCAAAGCTCTTCTGAGGAAAACATGGACCTTTCTGCTAAACAGAACTATTTACCATTAGAAGAGAAATCTTTCCTTAATCCTCATGCATGACTGAAGGTCGCTCTCCCATTTCAAGCTGCCATGGGCTGGGAAAAGGTCCTCCCCTGTGTGCAATATAACAGCATCTGGCACTGCCCAGATTCCCAGTTCCAAGTGCTGGCCTGGCACTGGATGGTGACTTGTCTCAGGTACTGCAAGACCTTCAGTGTGTGTTTGTGTCCACAGGCTTAGGCAGAACCTGAGGGCCTCTGAAGATACACTTTGAAGGTGCTCATTCCTAAGTCCCCTTCAAACACCTCTGTCTTCCATTGTTGAAGTTCCCTGTGCCTTATTCAGGCTGCAAAATGGGAATGTTTTCACCAGCCTCTTCAAAGAAGTGCTTGGACACTTCATTTCCCAAGAGTGCAAAAGAGGAGATTGGATGACTCTGTGGTGGACACTCAATGTTCTGCACATCCCTCACCTCTCTGACTAATCCTAATTGAACAGTAAAACACTCTGCAGCAACTCCAGAGACAGGCAGAGACTTCCTAAGAGTGGCTGTGAAGTGCTGGGAATTGAAATTCCGTGTGGATACAGTGCTGTGTGTGCAGGAGAACAGCCCTGAGCACACCCACCCACACACGGGCTGAGAGCTGCTCCTGGGCTCCCAGCAACAAAACCTGGGGGCTCTGGTGGCTGCTCCTGGGAAAGCACCTGCTCAGTGCCTTAAGGTCAATCAGATGGGAAGGGTTATTAGAGAAGTAGCACAAAATAAAACAGGAAAGCCATTTTTTCATTGTAAATTCACTTGCATCGTGAATATTGTAGTCAGTGCTGAATTCCTGCTGCCTGTGAGAAAGAAAAGATGGAAGGGAACGGGATAAGGGGTATAGAAAATCAGGAGTGTCCTGTCCTGATGGTCCAGACAGTCCAGGCAGTGCTGCAGTGTTTCCTAGAGCCTGTCAGAAGTTCAGTCAGTGCTGAAATGTCAAAGACACTTTATGACTCCCAGGGAATCTTGATGTGACATCACACCAAGGGAATATTGATGGAACATCACACCAGGGGTATCCCAATGGTACATCATCCAACCTCCTCTTTTGCACTCCTGGGAAATGAAGTATCCAGGCACTTCTTTGAAGAGGCTGGTGAAAACATTCCCATTTTGCAGCCTGAATAAGGCACAGGGAACTTCAACAACGGAAGACAGAGGTGTTTGAAGGGGGCTTAGGAATGAGCACCTTCAAAGTGTATCTTCATTCAGATGCAGGTCTTCTACCTCTTTCCCTTCCCCTCCACTCCCTCCCTTGAACCTACAAGTAGCTTTGTACTTCTTAAACTGTGGCATGGGGAAAGCCAGCAAAGCAAGAAAATAAGGAATTGGCAGTCACTGATAAAAAGGAACTAGTTACACAAATCAACTACTTTCCAGGATACATAATAGACCGGATGCCAGGAGCCATCATTTTGTGCTGATAAAAGCTCACCAGACCTTCCAATGGACAAGTGATCATGTTTCTCCATCACAACTTGCCCTGTGGGTGAGAGAACTGCTTGTTGACCTGTCCTGAATGTTCACTGAAGGAGCTTCATACACCCACTTCTGGGTTCATGTGTTCTCCACCTTCTCGATTCCCCATATTCTTCCCAGAGATGCTCAGGGGCAAAATACACATTCCCCCCTCTACCCCTGCAGGAGAGCAGCCATGAGCTGTGCCTCCTTCTGTCCCCTTATCCCCCCAGACCTTCTCCAAGGCATCCTTCAGGATGGGGATGGGGTGGTCCAGCGGCACCGGCTCAGGGTAGCGGGGACACATCTGCACAGCTTCTGATCTCACTTCCATCACAGAGGGGCCTGGAAAACATTGCAGGGGGAGCACAAGTGACTTCAACAGACACACTGACAAGGTTTAATCTCACCCACCAGTCACCACGAGATTTCTAGTGCTGTCCAAAGCTGAAGGACACTTCTGCACAGGAAAGGGATAATCCTGAGTTGTGTTTGTCTCACACAGAATAGGACTTGCAGGATCACCATGTTCTGTCATCACTTATTCCAGCATAGGATGGACTTCAATTGACTCTTAAACCTGGAAGAGTAAAGGACTGGGACTACAGTCCCACCTGACAGTGGGTTTAACCCCCATGGAAGTGCCCTGCCCATGTCTGGAGGAAAGTCTGAGTTGGGGTTCAGGAGAACAGTGTTGGCCCTTGCATTTTGTAACCTCAGAAATGGGTACTGAAGTGAAGTGTGAGTGTCCCCTGAGCTCCAGCACTGTCACAACAGCTGAAAGGTTGCACACCTTCTGTGTTAGTTGTCCCCTGAATTCCCTGCATCCTGCCTGTGCCACAGAAACAGCTGGAATTTTTGTGGCGAGCAAAGCTCTTTAAACTCACTGAGAGATGGGAACTGTCTCACTTGGAGGCACTGTTTTTCCAGCTGATCCCAAGGTGTTCATAAACACAGCTCCTCTGCTCTGTGAGCTGCAAACAGATGCTTCTCTGTGTTCTTGCTTAGTAGGTGAACATGAGGCATCAGAACTAGAGATGAGGGGAGAAATGACACTAGGAAATCTTGGAGATGCATGGTATGGACACACAGAGAGCCCACAGGCAGCCTGGTACTCTGTGACAAAAATGTAGGGTCTGAAATGTTTTCCAGACCTTGGTCTGTGAAATACCTCTGAATTCACCATGAATTTTAAGTCACCTTTGGGCTACTTAAAACTCTGATTTAAACCTTTAATATTTAATCCTTGCACATACAGTGCCTTGGGACTATTGGTTGAGTTTTCTATAATCAATAGAGGAGGTAACAGAGCTGCTCCAAGGGCTGGAGTCCCTCTGCTCTGGAGACAGACTGGGAGGGCTGGGGGGATTCACCCAGAGAAGGAAAATTCCAGGGAGACCTGAGAGCCCCTTCCAGGGCCTAAAGGGGCTCCAAAAGAACTGGGGAGGGACTTGGGACAAGGGATGGGGTGACAGGACAAGGGGGAATGGATTCAGACTGCCAGAAGGCAGAAACAGATGGGATATTGGGAAGGAAATGTTGGGAAGGAAATGAGGGTGGTTTGGCCCTGGCACAGGTTGCCCAGAGAAGCTGTGGCTGCCCCATCCCTGGAAGTGTCCAAGGCCAGGTTGGACAGGGCTTGGAGCAACCTGGGATGGCAGAAGGTGTCCCTGCCCATGGCAGGGGGTGGCACTGGATGCACTTTAAGGTCCCTTCCAACCCAAACCAGTCTGGGATTCTGTGATTCTACAAATTCAAGTGTGAACCAAGGGCTTAAGCCAGTTCAAAGGTCTAAGATTAGGGGAACAGCAAAGGAAGCACTTAGCAAGGTGTAAAAGAAACCTGTTCTAAGCTGGAGTGACTTTTACAACACAGAAAAGGTAAAGAATGTAAAATCAAATGTCTCCTTGGTGTATCAGTTAACCAAAGATGAGCAGCAGAAGTAATGGGGCTTCTCTGGACACCAGCAGAGTTATGTGGTCCTCCATCAACCCAGTGTTCACCTCCTCTGTGTCCTTGCACCAGCAAGGAGGAAGAAATTTATGTGTTGTCTGGAGAAATTTGTGTGTTTGGGGAAATGCTCTTTGGGGGAAAATGGGGAGAAAGGGTTTTATTAGTGTCCCAAATTTCTATGCCAAACCATGAGCAAGGTTCAAGTCGAGTACTCACCAGGTTCCACCTTGGGGAGGTTGTACTGCCACAGGAAGCAGCCTGTCATTGCCACAGACAGCAGGAAGAGGAAGACAACCAACACATGGATCCACTTCACCTCCATGGCAGGGAGTTTGAGGAAGCTCCGGCTGCTGGGAGCCTTCTGCAAACAGAAAAGGGGTCAGAGAGAGAGAAGACACCTCTCCTGCATTTCAGCTGGTGAGAGAGGCCCCATGCACCAGAGAATAAAGCTGCTGAAGGGACAGGGATTGATTTGAGCCCCCTGGACCAGTGGAAGGTGTCCCTACCCATGGCAGGGGTGGAATGAGATGAGTTTTAAGGTCCTTTCCAACCCAAACCAGTCTGGGATTCTGGAATAATTTCAGCACCAGAGCTGGGCACACCAGCCTGTGTTGGGATAACTGGAACCAGAGATGACTTCTTGCCTTTCAGTGGGGTTTGTAATTCTTACCTTGTGGGTTCTTGTAGAAGAACACAACCACTCCTTCTGCCTTCCCCCTCCCTGCAGGTTAACACCCATCAGACAGGATTCTCAGATACTGTTCTCAGTTCCACCCTTCTCAACCATCAGGACTTATTCCTGGATATCTCTCCAGTCCCTTTTTTCCCAGAGTCAGCATCTGTTCATGGCAGCCACCAGCTAGATCATCTGAGCAGATCCAGCTTTTCTAGATGAATGATGGAATTTTTTCCCCATTTGCTGCCCTCACCCTTCTCTGTTGTGCCTGTGAATCCCATCCTATCACACACCATCTGCAAGCTTGGCGTTTACAGATGCCACGTTTTGGGAAACTGGCTGATATTTTGAGTGTGTGCAGCTCTCACAACACTGGAGAGCATCCAGGTTGGGAACAGAACTAGATAAATGTGGAAGAAAAACAAGGAACAGATGACAAATGAGGAGGTGCCTGAGCCTGGGCTGTGCTCCTTCACTGCCTGCAGGAGGTCAGGAGGGTGCTTTTGAAAGTTTGGCAATTAATGATACAAAACATATGGGCTGCCATTTGCATCCAATATGGTCCACATTCCAAAGCTGTTTCAGGTTGTCTGGACTCACTTGTAGGATAGACAGATAGAAATATTCCCTTTAGATTTCCACACAGCCCTTTTCTTTTCCCTTTTTTTTTTTTTTTTTTGAGATGCAGGAGGGCTCAGGCAAAAGCTTCTGCAAATCAGGTGAGCCTTGTCAGTCCCAGCCAGGGAATTTCAGACTCCCACACGGCTCTGTGGCCCAGGAAGGATCCAGCTGCCTTTTCCAGCCCCTGCTGAAACTCCAGGTTGCACTTCCTGCACAATAACAGGAACATAT
Source organism: Pseudopipra pipra (assembly GCF_036250125.1). NCBI lineage: Eukaryota > Metazoa > Chordata > Aves > Passeriformes > Pipridae > Pseudopipra > Pseudopipra pipra. Next base: position 6,380,166 of record NC_087570.1, on the reverse strand, counting down.
CTTAGTTCTTTCTAAAGCTTTTGGGCCTGTTCAGACATTCCCACGGGAATTTCTGAAGGCAGGTTCTTCCATTACACCATTAAAACTTCAAGGGTGGCTCAAGACCACGCAGGTACCTGCAGCCCACCCCAGCCTGAGCCTGCCAGAGCACACGAGGCCCATATTCCACTCTGGGATGTTTTTCTAAACAGGGCAATGCCATTTTAGCACCAAACCCATTTTTGTTTGGATGTCCCAACCTCCTGAAGTGCCTTAGTAGGTCGGAGAGCACACTGCCCCAGGAGGAGCCTGTGTGTTGAGATCTCTTTAATCCCCCCTCCTGTTTGTTCAGTGTAGGCTGAAGGATGTCACCTAGAGCTGTTTTCCTGCAGCAAGGAGAGCCACAGGGCCCTCTTTGCCCTGCAGTGCTCATGGGATGACTTTTTTTGGGTTCAGTCCCATCAGAATAACGTGTTTCCCCCACCTATTTTCTCTGTTTTTCTGCCTCTTCCCTTGTTTCACTGAGAAACCCTGATTTCTGGGTCCCCCAGAGCAAAGGAAATACATTTTCTGGTATATTCCTCATGTCACAGATTCCAGACTCCCTGGATCACTAACTGAGGACCCAAAGATACCAACACTGAGCTCATCCTTTAGTCCAAACATCCTTCAGTCCAACCTCCCCTTTACCTCTTGTGGATCATGAGTGCCCTGAATGGCTCTTTTTTATTTTCTGCCCTATAATTTAGTAGGAATGCAAAGAAACCCTGACAATGCCATGGACTAGAGACATGGATCTGTAGCCAGTTGTAGTTGGCTTCCCATCAAACCCCACAGCAGAAAAGCTCCCAGAAGAAAGAAAAAAATGGAATAGCAAAAGCTATATAAAAAAATATATATATTTTACATATATCACAGATAAACAATTAAGGTACTATGTACATAGGAATACAGGAACCCCAAACAGTCCCCAAAAGGGAAAGAGGGGAAGGGAAAAGAAAAAAAGTGACAGAAACAAAACAGGTATGCACAATTGAAAAACCCAGTAACCAGCAAAATAAAGAACTGGCAATAAAGAACCAGTTCCCTTGAGAAAAGCAGGACAACCAGGCCCAGCCCAGCACTTTCCCCTCAGGAACCTACTGTTCCCAACCCTACTGTTCCCAACCTCTCTGGAAGAGAAGAGAAGAGAAGAGAAGAGAAGAGAAGAGAAGAGAAGAGAAGAGAAGAGAAGAGAAGAGAAGAGAAGAGAAGAGAAGAGAAGAGAAGAGAAGAGAAGAGAAGAGAAGAGAAGAGAAGAGAAGAGAAGAGAAGAGAAGAGAAGAGAAGAGAAGAGAAGAGAAGAGAAGAAGAGAAGAGAAGAGAAGAGAAGAGAAGAGAAGAGAAGAGAAGAGAAGAGAAGAGAAGAGAAGAGAAGAGAAGAGAAGAGAAGAGAAGAGAAGAGAAGAGAAGAGAAGAGAAGAGAAGAGAAGAGAAGAGAAGAAGAGAAGAGAAGAGAAGAGAAGAGAAGAGAAGAGAAGAGAAGAGAAGAGAAGGGAGGTCTCCCTGACCACCTTACATATAACTCAGTTTGTGTAAAGAATAACATGGAATACTTCTTGGTCACTTCCCTAGTTCCTTCCCAGTTACAAGCTGGTCTCCAGGAAGGCCTGGACTGAAACTATCACAGGATCTCTCCTTTATTGATGGGACACCAGATATCCAAAAATGTGAGAGATATTCATCCCCTCTCAGGAGATGCTCTACCCTCTAAACCACCTTTCAGAAAAAACACCACTGTTTCCCAGTACCTGGGAGGGTGTGAGGGAAGCAGATGGATAAATCCCTATAAACAGACTCCTCACACCTCCCACTCCAGGGCCTGTCTGGTCTCACCTCCTTCTGGGCTGATTTTATGCTGCTCAGTGACCGTCTCTGCTCGCACACAAACACAGCAGAGGGGGGTGAGGGGGGGCTTCCAAGCACTTAAACACATGCAAATAAATGCAAATACATGCAGAACGAGCTCACGCAGCTCCCCAGGGGGGGAGGTTGTCAGCATGATACATTTTTTCCCCCCGAGCTTTGAAAAATTAGGATGGGGAGGGGTAAATATTTGGGATTCCCATGGGCCACCCAGGTGTGCTGTCCACCACCGAGGACCAGTCGGTCCAGGAACATCCCAACACCGGTCAGGGAGAGGCAGAAGACCCCCAGCCCCCTCACATACCAGCGGCAGGAGCGTCTCAGTCCCAAAGGCTGTTGTCCCACGTCCAGGGGTCTGAGGAACACAGCGACCCTACTCCACCCCGGGCAGGGGGGAGGATGGAGTCCCACCATCCCCTAAATTCACCCGCGGGTCACTGCAGGTGCCGCTTCCCAAAAATCCCGCTCCGAGCCTCCCCGTCCATCGGAGCCATCCAAGCCCTCCCGGTGGTGCTGCCGAACACCCCCGGGCAGGGGGATTAAGGGACGGGGGGGTTGGAATGGGGACATCGCACACAGAACGGCGTTTGCACTCAGGAAAGTGCCCGAGGGATTGGATGTTAATTCTCCCTAATGCTCCTGGGCCATGTGTGTGAATCGCGGCTGAAACCAAGAGGGCTTCACCACCTATTTATAGCGCTCTCATCTCCTCCTGACACAGGAGCACGAGGCGATTAAGCGGCAGAGGGACGGTCCCCGGGAGGCTCCGGGGCCGGGCTGCTCGGGGAGGGCAGCTGGGCAGATAAACCCGGAGTTCAGGCGCTCTCCGGGCTTAATCCTGAGCAGCCTCCTGGAGTTTCCCCGAAGGGACAGACAAGGGAGTCATTCCCAGCTCACCAGGCACAAGTGGGATTTCTTTCCCTTTAGCTCTGGAGGATGGTGGAGGGTGGGATCTGTGCGAGGGGAGCCTTACCCGCAGCTGTAACCCCTCCATGGCTGCTCAGGACTCTCTTCTCATCCCCCGGGCTGCCTGTTTGCACAAATAAAAGGCTCATAAACCCCTGTAATGAAGAGAAAGCAACAGTTAGTGCAGGAAAAAAGCAGAGTCAGATCAAGGAGGGAAGTCCAGGGTAACAAAGCCCAGCTCAGGTCAGCAGAACAGCAGGGAGGGACTGGTTTTGACAGGGAGATGGGGGTTGGAATAATGTGATTTTCCAGCCCAAATCACAGTAACCATGTGAGGTAGATCCTCAGTAACACCTTCCATGTCTCTCCCTCTGGTTTGGCAGCACCTTGTGTTTACCCTCAAAGAATCACTTGACTCTTTGGGTGATTTGAGGGCCATTCCCAGCTCTCTAAGGGCTCAGCTTCAGAAATTGTCTCTTCCTTCCCCCTTCAAAGAACCACTTGACTCCTGGACTCCCTTGGGGCCATTCCCATCTCCCTGAGGGCACTGCCCAGTCCCATAAGGAGGTGTCCCCTGTCCCCCCAGGCTGGGCAGTATGGTGTGGCACAGACTTCTCATTTCCAGGGCCATCCTCACCCCACCTCCAAACACAAGGTACTGGAGCTTTGAGACCTTCAGGACTGCCACATTTTCACTGTGCCTGCTCCACATGGTCCTTCCAGCCCCCCCTTTCCCTCTTCACCACCTTGCTCCCCCTTCACAGCCAGCAACACCCCCCTTACACTTGGGACTCACAGACACAGCTGAGGAACTGTGTGACAGGTTTGGAAGTGCCAAGATAATGGCACTACCACCACCTTTCCCATAAAACCTCCCTCATCTCGCTACCTGACAGAGGCAGTTCAATCACCAACCCTCCCTAAAAAAGAGCTCTTACCAGCCTTGCTGCTCCCTTCCGGCTTCCAGCTGATGAATTTGGGGCTGTCCTGCAGCTGCAGATGTTGAGAGCAGATGAAGCACTAATCCAACAGCCTCTCTGAGCACAGATTAATCGGCCAGGCCTCACCCCTCTGCAGCATCTGGCCAGGGATGCAGCCAAAGGAAGGATTGCTGGTGATTTCCTGGCTCCAGCAGCAGAGCAGAGTTGAAAATGGGGAGCTGGGGGGCTGAGGTGTGGGTGTCCATAACACCCTGTGAGCTGGAAATGTTAACCATGGGCTGTCACAGCATGGCAGATACATCAGAAACGCTCCCCAAAGAGGAGGGCATGGCCATGCCCTCACTTATGCCCCAAATCCAGGGGGATTCTGCACCTCAGTGCCATCCTCTGGCCTTCCTCAGATCTTGCCAGGTACAGGTACCCTCCCCATACCACCCCTTCATTTCAGCATCTCCAGGAGTGGCCCAGAATCTGAGAGTGCCCAAAACACTCTGGTGGAGCCTGTGCCCCTGAGCTGTGCCCAAATTTTGGTGAGTGGGGCTGCAGATGACCTCCTCACTAATTAGTGTAGATCAAGCTCCTCATAGGTTTGTTGCCCCTCATTTCTGGGAACTCCCCTTTCCTTCCAACATTCTCTAGGGTGGTCCTGTGCCCAATTATCCCATAATACCAATAATCCATTTGTCCTGGGAACACAGTCTTTAGCTGATGTGTAAAGTGAATCTGTGCTGGTTGAATGTCCCTCAAAGGTCTGCCAGGGCTCCATCTCTAGCTGTAAATGGCTAATCTTCTCCACAGGAAATATTTGTGTGCTTTCTTGATAGACTTGCTGCGCCAAAGATTTCTCTCCAATTTTGTGTTACCTCAGTCAAGGGCATCTCTTTCTCTGTGCTGGCTCCATTTCCCATCATTTTCAGGTACTAAGAGGGATTTGAATCCTGTTCTACGTGTGCCTTGTGCTGAGCAGGCACATTGGGAAGCAAATTGCAGCAGGAGAGGGACTAAAACCCACCCCAACATAGAGAAGGACTTAAACCCACTACAGGATTTTCACCAAATCTGCTCCTGGAATTTTAACACTCACCCTTCAGTGCTTCCCATTCCAGAGGTCCCATGTGAACTCACACATTGCTGGCAATGGATGTTTGCAGATCCAGTGGTGGTGGTTTGGGGTCACCAAACTGTTAAAGAAATTTATTCTCCCTGCAGCAGAGTCTCAGATAGCCCATTCCAGAGGGAAAAAAAATTAATATTTGAGTGCTCCAGCAATAGAAACAACTTGAGCTGGTGCCTTCAAACAGGGACTGGAGCAAAGAGATCCCTGATTTTCTGCCCTTACAGTCTCTGCATGTGCTTTTCACACACCTCTTGGTCCAATGGGGATTTTTGGTCTGGAGTCTCCTAACACCTTCTTGGATTCCCTCCCTGTGTCCACACAGATATTGACTTCTCTTATCTTGTGGGTTTGCAGCTTTGCTGGTGGCTGGAGCCTTCTTGTCTCCTGCTCTGTGCTGGTAGAGCATGGGAAATCCAAACGTCCCTGATTCAGGGTAAGCACTACTTAGCAACAACCCAAACACGAGTGTGTTCTCAGCATCACTCTCATACTGCATCCAAGACACAGCCTGCACCAGCTACCAGAAAAATCACTGAGGAAATGAACTGTATTCCAACCAAAGGCACATCTGGGTGAAAGTTCAGAGCTTGTGACCTAAGGCTCCAGCAAATCCAGCTACTCATGCTCAGCAAGGAAAGCCAAGAAAGCAGCCTGGTAAATCACACAGTAGTGTAACTCTAAGTGACTTATTCTTATTTAAAACTTACTTATTAAGCCAAGCAAGTAATATTTCTCAACCCTCTCCTTGCACTGGCTCAGTGTCCCAGTTTAGAGAAACCTCAGAACGTGGCAGAAGGGGTGGGAAGAAGATATTGTGGTTCTCCAGGCAGCCTCTCCCTCCTGGGCTGCTCCCCCAGAGCATCCCCCTGGCCCAGGGAGCCTCAGCCAGGAAGGAACAGAGCAGTTCTCCTCCCTGCTGCCCCCTTCAAATGGGTTCTGCACAGCAGGGACTGCACACAAAGGATTTTGTTTCATAACAGCAGCTCCAGCAGAGTGACCCGGCTCAGGCTGCAGAGGTCAATCCATGACAGAATCAGAGAATATGTTGAGTTGGAAGGGACCTACAAGGATCAACCAGTCCAACCCTCAGCCATAGGACCATTTCCAAGAGTCACATCATGTGCCCCAGAGGATCATCCAAACTCTCCTGGAGCTCTGGCAGCCTTGGTGCTGTGCCCACTGCCCTGGGGAACCTGGTCAGTGCCCAACCACCCTCTGGGGGAAGAACCTTTTAAGGAAAACTCTCCCCTTTTTAAGAAAAAGCTTTCCCCAGCACTGTTCTTCAATACCTCTGCCTTGAAGGGTATTCCTGCCATTTTCCTGCCACAGGCAGGAGAAAAAGATGCACCTGGAAGTCTTCAGGAAGGTCCCTGTTGCTGCCCGGCCACTGGTCTGGAGCAGATCCCTGTGCAGGGAACATGGCAAGGGTTGGTTTTTCTGGCTGGAGGTAACTGAGGTGGATTTCTGTGCTCAGAGCTGTGTTGGCTCCTGGACTGGGAGGAAAAGCACCTCAAATGAAACAGTCTGGGAGGATGGATAAGGTGCAGGTGTTTAAGTAGTGAAAGAAGGAATTAGGAAGTGACCAGGGCTGGCTCTGGGACAAAAGGTGCAGGAGAGCAGCGACATGTCCCAGGGACAGGGACTGTCACCCAGGCTGCACTGTCACCTCCTTGCTGGGCTGGCAGTGACAAAGGGGGCAGGGAAGGCAATTGGCAGCTCTAATTGCCCCCCTCTCCACCTTTGAACCAGCTCGAGGTGAGGGGGGTTCTCCCCCTTCCCCAGCCCCACATTGCACAGCTGAGCCAGTTCTCTGTTGTCCTCCTGGGTGTCCTTTGTGCACTGTCAGGCACCACTGTCAGCCTTTGTGTCCCAGAACCAGCTGGTTCCTTTAATTGCTGGGTTTGTGTGGTTGAAGGGAGCTTTGAAAGTCAAAAGATGGAGCTGAGAGCCAAAGGGGCTCCGGCTGCACGTTCCTGTAGCCAGGATTGCTCCCAGCAGGGTGGGCTTGGATGGCAAGGGAGGGGGTGGCCACTGGCATTGCCCAGCTCAGGAATTCAGGAAGCAAATGAGAAGCCTCATTTGAGAGGAAATATTCCATATTGGAGACAGCTGGGACATATTTATGTTTCTCCAAAATAAGTAGTAGAGAGGCACAATGGTTTTACTCTTTTGTTTGACATGTCCTTAGCCCACGAGCCCAGGATTTGGGGTTTTATGGAAAAAAGGTTTAACAACAGATTGGTGATATAGAAATAATACATATATATTATCTGTGTATATAAATAGGATTTATATCATATATACATGATTTATATAGACACATATTGATACTCTCAGGCACAGGGGGTGACTCTTGGGGAGGGTTCTGTGCAGGGCTGAGGGTTGGACTCGATGATCCTTGTGGGTCCCTTCCAACTCAGCATGTTCTGTGATATCTGTCTGTGATATCTGTGATATCTGTGATATCTGTGATATCTGTGATATCTGTGATAAATATATAAGCTCTACAGAAATGGAGATTGCTGCTCCCTGCTCCAGCATGGGATATACTGCACTATGTTCCATGAGGATTTGTCAGGGCTCTGAGGGCACCAATGGCCTGGGTCACCCTCACCTGGAGCCTCCTCCTTCCTGCCCTCCCTGTTGGCCCAAAGGGCTGCATTTAACTCAAGACTGAGCCTTTAGTCCTCACTTGAGATTTGCTGTAAGTCTGCTGATCCCAGCCTAGCTGGGCCCATTCCCTGGCTGGCTGTCAGGGGTGGGAGTGGAAGGCTTAGATAGAATTTTTTTAAAAGCCCTGTTGTTGAGTTCACAAGGTGCAGCAAGGATTCCTCAGAATTCTAAATCCCTTCTCAGAAGGAGTCTGGGTGTGGCTGTATCCAATCTTAGCTGGTGGTCCCTCCAATCCCAACCATTCCATGATTCTCTGTTCCTATGATCCAGCACCTCAGGGAAAGTGAGCTGTGTGGGGTGGGATTCACAGGAGCCACATGGTGAGTGTGGGGATGGCACAACCTGCCAGCAATTGGCACAAACACATCTGAAATTCATGTTTGCCTGGATTTTAAGGGCTTTAAGGTCCCTTCCCACCCAAACCAGGCTGGGATTCCGTGACAAAGCTCTGATGAAGTCCCCTGGGCTGGGTCCAACAGGGGCTTCCCTCAGCCCATGGAGTGACAGTGAAACCTCCACCATCCCACATCAGTGCTGGTCACAGCTGGACCCAGCTTTGGCTCCTTTTCCTCTTCCCTCCACGCCTCAGGATCCTGCAGGGAGCTGGGTTTTCCCTGAGGTGTTTCCAAGCTCTCTCATTAAGTGCTTGCCAGCAGCCAGCACTCCCACAATGGGCATCTCCTCTGGAAATGGCAGCCCCATGGCAGTGGCCATTATTCCTAAATGAAGGACACAGGTCTAGTCATCCACCTCGTGCCTCTTGCAAAGGCCCTTGGAAATGATGATTTCCCTTTGCAGGTAAGGCAGGAAAATACCCACAATCACAAATCTGTGAAAAACCCACCAGCCTGGCCTGGTGGTGCAGTTTTTAACATTTCAGAATACTGTTTTGTGATTGTTTGGTTTGGGTTTTTTTTTTTTTTTTCATGGACTAGGTGAAGATAAGGGAATCTTCTAGGCTTTTTGGGAATTGAAAGGTGCATATCTTCCTTACAAACAAAGATGGGAAACCCCATTTCAATGATAGGGCTCATTTCACCTGATTTCCAACAGAGACTTTTGGTACCTTGTGCCTGTAGTTATTCACTTTCAAGTTGAAGTTTTCCTGTGTGTCCCAATAAAGAATCATGGAATCCTGGGGTGATTTGGGTTGGAAGGGACCTTAAAGACCATCTCATTTCATCCCTGCCATGGGCAGGGAAACCTTCCACTAGCCCAGGTTGCTCCAACCTGGCCTTGGACACTTCCAGGGCTGGGGCAGCCACAGCTTCTCTGGGCAACCTGTGCCCACCTCTGCTGTCCTTTCCCCTCACACCCAGCCTGGCTCTGTCCTTTCTGCAGCCCCTCAGGCAGTGGAAGGTGCTATAAAATCTCCCTCAGCCTTGGCTCCTCCCTGTGCTCCAGCTCCAACCAGCTCAGTGACCCTCCTCTGGATCCATCAGGCACCTCAAACTCTGCCACCAGAGCACCCATCCCTTCCTGGGCACCTCAAAGTGCCATCAGAGCACCCATCCCTCCCCAGGGACCCCAAACTCTGCCACCAACACACTCATCCCCCTCCAGGCCCCCCAAACTGTGCCACAGGCACTCATTGCTCCTGAGGCACCCCAAACTGCCATCAGAGCACCCAGCTCTCTCCAGGGATCCAGAACTGTCACCAGCACCTCCCCAGGCACCCCAAACTCTGCCACAGGCACACTCATCCCTCCCCAGGGACCCCAAACTCTGCCACAGGCACACTCATCCCTCCCCAGGGACCCCAAACTCTGCCACAGGCACACTCATCCCTCCCCAGGGACCCCAAACTCTGCCACCAACACACTCCTCCCTCCCCAGGCACCCCAAACTGTGCCATCAGTGCACCCCCAGCCCAGAGCCTGAACAGGGTAAAGGAGGACGATGCTCTGAGCAGCACCAAGGGCCTCAGAAGCACCAGCAGTATCACTTGCCTGCTTGCAGTGCCCAGACTGGGAGGTGTGGGTGCCCTGTTGCCCAAGGAGGTGCCCCAGGAAGCCTCCCTGCAGCCTGGCCCTGCCTGCTGTGGGCTGAGGCAGCAGCGACCTGCTCTGCCCTGCCTCGGGGTACTTAAAATAGGTCAGCAGCAGGTGCCTGGCTGAAATTACCCTTCATTTTCTTGTGAGGGAGCTGCAGAGAGGTCCTTCCCTGTGGATAACAGCGGGGATTGCCAGGGACAATGGAATGATTTGAATCCAGCAGTTTTTATTAACTCCTCGTGCTCCGTGTGCCTGTGTTAGCTCAGCCCTGCCCTGGAGCGTCACCAGCCGGGTCAGGGGGATGTCACTGCTCCTAAATGTGCACAGAAACGTGTCTCAGACAGCCCTGGGCACCACAGGGGTACAAACACATCACTGGGGGGGTCAGTGTGATGCACAAAGCCCCTTTCTGTGCCCTCCAATCACTGCAGAATGGGGGGTCTGGAACAGCAAAGCACCAGTTCAGCCCTGGCACCAAAATCTCTCCATTTCTGGAGGTAAACATGGAACAGAACACAGAGAACAGCACACAGGGAACAGAACACAGATCTTCATGTGACAAATCAAGTGGACTTTGATTGTGTCAGAGAGGGAAGGGCATGACTTGAACATCAGGGTGTGGACACAGGGCACAGCAGGACCCCAGGGATGGAGTAGGGATGGAGCAGTGACCAAATGAAGTCTGATGGTGGGTGAACATGAGGGCAGGGATGTCTCAATGGGAGAAAAGAGCAGGGCTGGGGATGAGCCCAGAGCTGGAGCAGCATGTGGTGCCAGGGGTTCAGAAGGACATTAAATCACAATAGTGGGAATGAAAGAGGACTGACTTGTCCTTATCCCCTGAGTTCTGGTGGTAAATCTACCTTCTCATTTTTCCAGCGTCCAGCAGACCCTCAGGAGGAGCAGGGTTGACACACAGCAGCATTTTAATTATGGTTGAGGATAAACAAGGCCCACAGTGACTGTGCAGGGCCAGTGCAGAGCAGCCCAGCTTGGACTGGAAGCAGGGGCAGGGGGTGACAGTGCCTCCAGCCCAGGTGGCCCCAGTGCCAGAGCAGATCAGGAGAACAGCTGTGCTTAGACAGTCCAGCACCTGGACACTCCAGACCCCAAGAGTTAACCCAGGAGGCAGAGAGGAAAGAGGATGGACAAGGACAGTTCACTCAGTTCAGCAGCTCCTGCCACAAAAAAGGGAAGGCATCCTCTCCTCTTGTTCCTCTTCCCACCTCCCCCAAGCCTTTCTTGACCCCAGTCCCTGCCCCCCACTGTCTCCTGTGCTTGTCAACCTTTCTGTAGAGGGGTTCAGCTCCCCCCAGCACCTCCGAGGTATCTGCTGAGCACCTCTGGAGCAGCAGAAGGTAAGGTAAGACCTCCCCCTTGTGCTGAGCTGTCACATCAGCACGGATTTACAGCTGCAGCCTCAGACAAACACTGCAGGTGGGAAACCAGTAAAGGAATGTTTTAGTAAAGCAATTAGTCTTGCAGAATCCAGAGAAGAAAATTCCTTTTGCTTCAACAGGTAGGACAAACTTACTCAGGTCCTGTTACAGTGCAGGGCAGACACTGTCCCTCATCTGATGAGCTGTGCTTGGGGTTTTCCTGTTTGTTTTTTTTTTTTTTTTTTTCCCACAGGATGTCCTTCAGGATGGAAGGGACCATGGGAACTGATTTGGTCCAAACTGCTACTCAACCAGGATCAGCTCTGAAGTCACACTAGACCACTCATGGCTTCTTCCTGTAAGGTCTTGGAAACCCCCAAAGTCTTCTGGACAATGTGGTGGATCCTTGGGGTTGTGCTGTTGGCCAGGAGTTGTACTCAAGGATCCTTGTGGGTCCCTTCCAACTCAGGGCACTCCATGACTTCATGAACTGGGTGTGTGTCAGTGGCTCTTTGGGAGGTTCCTTAAGGAAGAAGAATTGCTGGATGAGACAACCAGTGACTGCTGTTCCCCTTGGTTTCAGGTTTAGGGACACCACTTAAAATCTCAGCTTGTCCAGGTGTTTGAATGTGCTAATTGAACCCTGCAAACAGTGGCATCCCCTGGCTCCAAACCCAGGACCAGAGGGCTATGTGCCCACCACTGCCCCGTGTTCATCCCTCCAAACACTGAGGCACAGAGGAGAGGAGGACACACCCTGCTCCCACCACGGCTTGAGAGGGCTCAGCAGCCCAGGGACAGGGACTGGTTTCCCTCCATCTTGCCAGGGGGACAAGCAGGGTGTGTGCCCAGAAACCTCTGGAAGCAGGATGCAGGTGGCACAAACATTTATTAAAAATGGGGAAAGCCTCTGAGCAGCTGTTCTACCCCAGGGTGGTCAAGCAGCAGGACTGAGACCCTGGGATACCTCCCACAGCTCCTAAAAAATCTTGGGCAAGGAATAGCTGGCACTTCTGAGCCAGCCTTGGCTCTGTTTGGGCTGGTCCCTGAGCTTCAGTGTAGCCTGTTTAAGGCCAGGTTGGACAGGGCTTGGAGAAACCTGGGCTAGTGGAAGGTGTCCCTGCCCAGGGCAGGGGGTGGAACAGGATGAGCTTTCAACCCTTTCAACCCCAACCAGACCATCATTCTGTGATTAATGAGGCTATCCTGATTAATGGCAAGTCTGGTCCTTTCCATTTTTTTTTTTTTATCATTTCCCCTTCCCCTGGGCATTTGCTCTGCCTGTGGCACACGGGAAGGAGACAAGGCCAGAACTCAGGCTGGCTGAGGGATGAGATGTTGAATGAAGAGCTGAGCTCCTCTGCAGCCCCTCAGAAGGTGCCACTGACAAGGCTGGGCTGTCCTTGCACCCTTAGCAGGGCTGTCCCCCCTCTACAGGGATAATCAGGGTGTTAATCCCACCTCCAAACCCTCAGGAACAGCATATGGAGAGTCAGTGAGGCTCTTCCTGATTCTTGTGCCTCACCAGTCTAACAGGGAAGGTGTGTGAGCTTGAAACACGTAAAACCAGATGCACATTATTCCTTTATTTGGGGAGCTTTTAAATGCATGACAATGTATTTAATAGAAATATAGCCTTAAAAATATAATATATATAGGGCCATATAAAAATATAACCCTAAAAATGTGCTTTCTATTTTATAGGATCATAGAATCATTAAGGTTTGAAAAGACCTCCAAGGTCACTGAGTCCAACATTCAACTATAACTATAAATCTTGGCTTCTGCCCTGTGCTACTCCCAAAAAATCTACAGGTGAGCATCCCAACAGGCAAGGATGGGATGGTGGGAGGAATCAGGAAGGTGTTCAGATGGTCACTCAGCCTTCAGAGCTGGGTGTTGGTTCTGACACTGCCCGAGCAGTGGTGGAGTTATTGGTGTCCTCAGATGAGCAGCTTTATCATTTCAATACTTTGTTTTCCCAGGACAATTCATACCAAAAAAGTTTCAAAAATAGTTCACAAGGAAGAAAAGAACTCCACACAAAACACCCTCAAAATTCACAATATTACAAGGAAAGGGGAGGATTTAGTCCTGCTGTTTGGATGTCACATGCAAGGACCACTGGTCTCAGGAGATAACGATGAAGCCCCCAGTGAAGAACACTCATAAATGTTTCATTCCGAGAGAATATTTAAAAAGAAGTGCTCTGGAAAGAAAAGCAAAGAATAAATCACTCCCAGCATTTCTTTCTGTGGGTGTAAGGAATGATGCTGACAAACAGAAGAGGGAAACACAGGGAGTGCAAAATACAGGAAAACCTGAGTGGGAGCCCTGCAAACACAGACACTTCAGAGGGGGGCTTGGAGGAGCCAAAATTTGGAACATTTCTGCTCACCCAGTGAAATTCTACTGCCCAGTGGTGAAATCACTGGAGGAAAGAGGACAATGACCAGGAAATTCAACTGTCTGTGTCAGTCCCAACTTGTTCCTCTGCCCAGGGTACCTGGTGTTCCTGTGCTGCCTGTGGGCAAAGGGAGGGCATGTTGTTGGTCTTGGAGGGAGAAAAGGGAGCAGAAACACAGCCCTGACCTTCTCTGTGGCAGTGCAGCCCCTGTCCCAGGGCTGGGGACCCTCTGCAAGGTCCACAAGATTTATATTGTCAGTTCTAACCTCCTCCTCAGGCTCTGCTCAGTCACTACTGCCACAGACTCTGGGAACTTGCCAAGAGACTCATGGTATGTGCTTATTTTCATGTGAATTTGCATGAATTTGCATACATCTCCCTCTCAGTTTGCATTCATTCCTTGTGATGCCTTTAAGAACAAGTAAAACATTGTCTGCTCTGAATGAGTCGAATTTTCTACTTCAATTTTCTCTTTTGCTGATACACAGATTGTGAAAAATTCAGCTACTGGCTGATTTTTTTTTTCTCCTTTTCTACTGCTTTTTCCACCTCCCTTCCACCCTGAGATACCACATTGTTCTATTATTTTTATTTTGCATTATATGAACTTTGTTATAAAAATGATTCCCTCAGTTCTCCACAAAACAGGTGAACTATGGCACTGACTGTCCCATTTGCACAGCACTGATGGTTCACAGGCTAATTTTAATATATGCTATTTCACTTTTCATTTCCTTCCCTGTATAAATATCTGAAATTTGCTCGGTGAGAACTCCAGGTCAGTAAAATTCCACACAATGAAATATTGAAGAAATATTATCCCAGGAGTTGCTGTGCTGTGTGGGATCCTGGCCTGGGAGTGTCCTGCATGGGGCACTGTGGGGATGTTTTGGGAAGTGTGGTGACTGTGGGACCTGGTGGGAGATCCAACCTCCCTGAACCCTTCTTGTTCCTTGGGCTTCATCCTCCAGGTATCTGTGGGCTGTGGTCTCCAGCCCCTCAGCACCTTCTTTGTCTGACAGCACAAACCAGCTCCTCCCCCCTGTCCTGGGGCCACATTTCTGACTCCTCAGCCACCTCTGCCAGACCTCCTGTGTCCCTTTTGGTCACCCCCTTCTCATTCTGGGGGGAGGGAGGGGGCTTGGGGGAAGGACAAGCGGGGGGTGTCCAAGCACTGAGTCGAGGGATTGGGAACTCACAGCCCAGTTTGTGGTTTCCCTGCTTTGCCATGAGAGTGCACTGTTGACTTATGTTCCATTTGTCCTCCTGGTCCTTCCCAGCAGGCTGATCCATTGCTGCCCAGGCTGCAGGGATGACTGGGGTTATCCTGTCCTCCTCCAGAGCAGCTGATCTGTGAGGCTGCTGCAGGCTCAGGCCTGGGGTTTGTTGAGGTCCCCCTGCACTGAAGCTCTGCCATTCACGTGCCAGCTGCTCCTGCATGTCTGGTGTTGGCTACAAAGGTGCTGAGGCTGCATCTGAGTCATCACCCAGAAAGCACACGGAGAGATTGAACTACACGGAGATATTGAAATACCCTGATTGTTACCCCAAATCAGGCAGACTTCTGTCTGACTGTACCCACTGGCCACCACCCTTCCACATGGAGGGTCCATTGTCGAGCCCTCAACTCCAGGTTTTTGCTTTATTAGCTCAGTGGTGTCCAGGCTGTGCAGGGCAGGGTCAGGTTGGATCTCAGGAAAAGGTTCTTCCCCCAGAGGGTGGTTGGCACTGCCCAGGCTCCCCAGGGCAGTGGGCACAGCCCCAAGGCTGCCAGAGCTCCAGGAGGGTTTGGACAACACTCTCAGGGACAGGGTGGGATTATTGGGGTGTCTGTGTAGGGTCAGGAGTCGGACTTTGATGATTCTTGTGGGTCCCTTCCAGCTCAGGATATGCCATGATTTTACATTCTATGATTCCACATCTTTCCTGAAACTAGCCTTCCATTCTACCCCCTTCATGCTGCCTCCAGTGCCTCCCATCCCACTGCTTCCCTTTGACTTTAGCTGGATGCACCTCTTGGCTTGTTTGACTCTTCCCACCCTGGGCTCCCTGGAAATGGTCTGTGGCTCTGGGCTCACTGCCTTTTCCTGGGATTTGGGATTCTTTGTCCTGGCAGGAGGTGGTTTGACCAGAATTCCCCTTCCCTCCTGGGTGCCCCCAGGTCAAGTCAGCTTTGGGGAGATGTCTGGGGTGCATGGCTGAAGTTTGGGAAGCTGGAATCCATTCCCATGTGGGGCTGTTTTCCCTGGTGAGGCATTATCCCAGTTCTTTGCCATCTCAGTGCAGGGCAGGGTGTCCTTACATCCATTCACATGTGTCAGGGAACCTTTCCAAAGATACTTGGCCTATCCATGACAACCAGTAAGATGGAAAATCTACTTCAGTGACCAGGAAGGGACAGTTTATAGTCAGTGGGACAGAGATGGGGATATTTTCAACTTTCCCCCCTTGTATAACGTTGTTGTGCTTTTCCTGATTTTTTGGAGATAGTCTTTCCCAGTTTTTTTTGAGACATAAAAACCATTTCACCTGTTTTTTAAGTTCCAGGTGAAATACATCATTATTTGTACCTGTTAAGTGTAAAGCATGAATCCAATCAAGTACCTGAAATCTATAATCAAATTCCTGAGGAAAACCTGAAGATTGCTGCAAGCTTGGCATATAAATAGATGCCACCAGAAGAAGGTGATGCCCTCTGAGATAGGAGCTCCTTCTGAGGTAGAGGACTTGGCACAGGGAATTCCATGAAAGGTGTCATGTAGGGAGCTCAGGCTCTGAGAGAGTCCAAGTTATTCTGTTGCCACAGAGGGAGGGTGGATTGGGGATGATCCTGAAGGATGTAAAGCTGGAAGAGGAGCTCTTTAGCCAACTCCCATGGGGGGAGTGTACATGTCTGTAATTGAGGAGAATGTTCTTCAAATCAGCATTCATTACTCTCACCCTCCTTTATGGGGTAAGAACCAAACAAGGGGAACAGTTTTACTGACAGCACTGACACAGCCCAAAGTACAGCCAGGGCTTGGTGCTCAGCAACACCCCCCTGTGTGCTAAGAAATATCTTTGACTTTATTTAAACCAACTGAGCAGGAAGAAAAGTGGAGAAATTGCTGTAGCAGGTAAATACAGCTCTAGCTTACTACTCAAGTTTTGGCCACAGACAATATTTAACAGATGTTTAGGGTCAGTTTTTTGAGTTATAGCTTTTAATTAGCAATTTGCTTTGCTGTTTTTAAAACTCTAGGAGGGCAAACTGTTAATGTGACCTGCATCCAAGATAAAAAGATTATTTATAGCCCTACTCACTCCTCAGAATCATTCCTCCTTCTTCTCTGGAATCAGACTTTTTGGGATTTGGTGGGGTTTTTCTCCTATTTAACTTGCAGAATTGCTCAGGTTATTAGTGATTTGATGTCTTTCCTTGTGTATCTCACAGTGAAGGGTTAAACCAGCCTGGGAGTGTGCAGGGGACGTGCTTGACTTTCATTACTGGCTGTGGCACATAAGACAGAGTGTGGCACATAAGACAGAGAACCCAGCATGTCCTCTTTAAAGGAAAATTGTGTTCCTCCTCCTGCTTTAAGTGTGTCAGCAAACCAGTTGTGAAAGATGCAATTTACTGAGTCTTTCAAAAGCCTTTGCCAAAGTTCCTCACTAAAGTCACTGAGGACCAAAAGCACCTTAGGAAACCCCACTGTGTGACAAACTCCAGCCAGGCAGCACCTGGAGGTCTTTTACAATGTAAGTGATTCCATGTTTCTCTGAAACACCACCATCCCTGGTATCCATCCTGCTCTGGCTCACAGGGTTGTCTTCAGATGAGCACAGACTCGCTGAAAGGACCTGACAGAGAACAGCAAAAGAGAAAAGTGTTGCTTGTACAAAACCCACTGGCTCAGGTGACTCGTCAGGAAACCTGTCCCCCAGCAGCTTTGGCAGCCAAACACCACAGTGCCTGTGCCACTTATCCTCCTGCTATCCCACCAGGTCCACCAGAGGCCCAAGACAAGGAAACACAAGCAACAGAAATAAATCTCACTTAAGACCTACTGAGGGTGAAGCAAGAAAAAATCTAAAGCAGAAGATCAGACTGCAATAAGTGTTGACTCCTGGGTCAAAACTACTGCCCAAAACCCCTCTTTTCCTTGAAAATCAGGAGCATCCAGGGAGAGATTGTACAGCAGCTGACACCCTTTCCAAATGCAGCATAGGAAGGGTGTCAGGTGCTGTGTCCTTACAGTCCCTCCCTGGATGCTCTGGATTGGTGTGGAAAAAGGGGTTTTGGTCATTAATTTATTGCAGTGTTCCCCACCTGGGCACACATTTCCTGGTGTTTGTAATGTGCATGTGAGGATGCAGGTGGGCAGAACGAGCTTCCCTGGGAATTAAATTAAATCAAATCAAATCCTTTACTGATTCCTTGCAGTTTCTCATGGAGTTTACAACAGTCAGTCAGTGCTGGGCTCCTTCCTCAGGACAGAGCTTTTCTCCTGCCTTCCTGCAAAGGCTCCTTGGGGCTGCTTTGCATTGGCTTTGGAGACATTTCCTGCACAAAGAGGGACTCTGTCCCTCTCCCCTGAACCACACGTGCCTGTTCCAGCATGCATGAGGATCTGCAGGAAGATGTATTCTGCAGCTGTTTGCCGTGCAGAGCGAGGGGTGAGCAGCCCCAGAGCCTCCCAGGGGGTTAGGGAAAGGCCAGCCTGTCTGGGCTGCACAGCCCTGACAGCACAGGGTGGAGCTCTCAGTCCCCAGGGGGAAAATAAACCCTCCTGCTTCCAAACCCCTCTGTGCCTTTCTTTGCCTGCAGACAGCAGATCTCTGATGGGAGAGATGAGAGGGAAGGACCTGGGGAGCAAGGAGAGAGACAGAGGGCTTGGGAAGGGGGGGAAACGCTGCCAAAAATGTGTGTCTGCAGGCAGCAGGAGGGAGCAGTTGAGACCTGAGCACAACACATCATTTTCTATGATAAGTTGGCAGATCATCAGTCACAGATTTCCCTTCCCTTCCCTTCCCTTCCCTTCCCTTCCCTTCCCTTCCCTTCCCTTCCCTTCCCTTCCCTTCCCTTCCCTTCCCTTCCCTTCCCTTCCCTTCCCTTCCCTTCCCTTCCCTTCCCTTCCCTTCCCTTCCCTTCCCTTCCCTTCCCTTCCCTTCCCTTCCCTTCCC
Source organism: Pseudopipra pipra (assembly GCF_036250125.1). Lineage (NCBI taxonomy): Eukaryota > Metazoa > Chordata > Aves > Passeriformes > Pipridae > Pseudopipra > Pseudopipra pipra. Next base: position 6,361,702 of record NC_087570.1, on the reverse strand, counting down.
AAACCTTCCCAAACCTTCCCAAACCTTCCCAAACCTTCCCTTCCCTTCCCAAACCTTCCCTTCCCTTCCCAAACCTTCCTTCCCTTCCCTTCCCTTCCCTTCCTTCCCTTCCCTTCCCTTCCCTTCCCTTCCCCCCTTCCCTTCCCTTCCCTTCCCTTCCTTCCCTTCCCTTCCCTTCCCTTCCCTTCCCTTCCCTTCCCTTCCTTCCCTTCCCTTCCCTTCCTTCCCTTCCCTTCCCTTCCTCCTTCCCTTCCCTTCCTTCCCTTCCCTTCCCTTCCCTTCCCTTCCCTTCCCAAACCTTCCCAAACCTTCCCAAACCTTCCCTTCCCTTCCCTTCCCAAACCTTCCCTTCCCAAACCTTCCCTTCCCAAACCTTCCCTTCCCAAACCTTCCCTTCCCAAACCTTCCCAACCTTCCCAAACCTTCCTTCCCTTCCCTTCCTTCCCTTCCCTTCCCTTCCCTTCCCTTCCCTTCCCTTCCTTCCCTTCCCTTCCCTTCCCTTCCCTTCCCTTCCCTTCCTTCCCTTCCCTTCCCTTCCCTTCCCTTCCCTTCCTTCCCTTCCCTTCCCTTCCCTTCCTTCCCTTCCCTTCCCTTCCCTCCCTTCCCTTCCCTTCCCTTCCCAAACCTTCCCTTCCCTTCCCAAACCTTCCCTTCCCTTCCCAAACCTTCCCTTCCCAAACCTTCCCAAACCTTCCTTCCAAACCTTCCAAACCTTCCCTTCCCTTCCCTTCCCTTCCCTTCCTTCCCTTCCCTTCCCTTCCCTTCCCTTCCCTTCCCTTCCCTTCCCTTCCCTTCCCTTCCCTTCCCTTCCCTTCCCTTCCCTTCCCTTCCCTTCCCTTCCCTTCCCTTCCCTTCCCTTCCCAAACCTTCCCAAACCTTCCCAAACCTTCCCAAACCTTCCCAAACCTTCCCAAACCTTCCCTTCCCAAACCTTCCCAAACCTTCCCTTCCCAAACCTTCCCAAACCTTCCCAAACCTTCCCTAACCTTCCCTTCCCAAACCTTCCCAAACCTTCCCTTCCCAAACCTTCTCTTCCCTTCCCAAACCTTCCCTTCCCAAACCTTCCCTCCCCAGACCTGGTGGTGTTTCCCTGCACTTCCCAAAGCTCCTGCAGGGCTCAGTTCCTCAGAGTCCTTAGGCTGCTCCCCCCAGGGTGTCCTCAGCACAGGCTGCACAGTGTCCACCACTGCAGAAAACCTGCCCTTGGTATTCCATGATGGCTTGGAATTCCACTGGGGCCACAAGGATCCACAGGACTGCTCCTCTGTGCCCTTGAGCACATGGATTTGGACATTTGGACTCTCCTTCCTGCAAGATCTTATGTGTTTTACACCTGTGGAAAGGACATGGGACCTGTTAGTGGGAGGAAAAGTCAACAGCAGCAGGGATGTGGTTAAATTATGAGTCAAATCCAAGTTTGATTCCTGCTCTCCTCTGCCTTCCTTCAGCCTTAGGGCCACAGGGACCCAATGAGTCAGTGTAGCTCAGCTTTGGACAAGCACAAACTGCTGCAAATGGCACGCCCAGAGGCTCCAGCTGTGCCTCCTCTTCTCCAGAGAGCAAATTTCTGGGCACCACAGATGGTAACAGGAACACACCAACATAAAACCAGCAGCCAAGGCCTCCTCAGAGCAGGGCAGCACTGAGAGAGCCTTTCCTGGCTGAACCCAAAGGCAAGGGACAGTCCAGGAGGAGCTGACATGGCAAACATCATTAGACCAGCATGGTTTGAAGGTACCATAGAATCATGGAATCACATGGTTTGGGTTGGAAGGGACATTAAAACATCTCATTCCACCCCCTGCCATGGGCAGGGACACCTTCCACCAGCCCAGGTTGCTCCAAGCCCCATTCAACCTGGCCTTGGACACTTCCAGGGATCCAGGGGCAGCCACAGCTTCTCTGGGTAACCTGTGCCAGGGCCTCCCCACCCTCCCAGCCAAGAATTCCTTCCCAATATCCCACCTAACTCTGCCCCCTGGCAGTGGGAAGCCATTCCCTGTGTCCTGTCGTTCCACCCCTTGTCCCAAGTCCCTCCCCAGTTCTGTTGGAGCCCCTTTAGGCACTGGAAGGGGCTCTCAGGTCTCCCTGGAGCTTTCTCTTCTCCAAGCCCAGCTCTCCCAGCCTTTCCTCATAGGAGAGGTGCTCCAGCCTTCACCTCCCCTTCCCTGCCTCCCTCCTGCACTGCAGTTACTCCTGTCTTATGGAGTAACCCCAGAAGCCAGAACAAGGTGCCCAGTGCTCTGTGAAAGAAAGAAGGTGCTGACCAAAGCCCCAAACACATCCTTCATTGTGTGGAGTGGTGGGAATTAACACAGCTGAGCCCCAGTTATCCCAGTTTCACCACTGAATCCTCCCACAGTTGTGCAGAGCAGGGAGGAGGACGGAGGAGACAACCAGAGAATGTCAGTAGTGTCAGTCTGGCTGCACCTTGTGAGGGAATGTCACGTGGAATGTCCCCCCTCAGGGACCAGGGTGCCCAGAGAAGCTGTGGCTGCCCCAGCCCTGGAAGTGTCCAAGGCCAGGTTGGACGGGGCTTGGAGCAACCTGGGCTGGTGGAAGGTGTCCCTGCCTGTGGAGGGGATGGAACTGGATGAATTTTAATGTCCTTTCCAACCCAAACCATTCTGTGATTCCACGATTTTGTGATTCTGTGCTTCAGCACAAAATACATGTTTTCTCCTTGCTGGGTGCTGCCTTTGGCACATGGAGATGGTCGATCCCAGTTGGTCACCAGCTGCTCCCCCAGTTTAATGGGAGCCAACACTGACCATGCTGAGCTTCACCTGGTGTGGGAAAGCACTGGCTTTACCTGTCACATGGAGCTTGGGGCTTTCACCTTGGATTGAGGGATCTGGCATTTTCAGGGTGGGTCAGAAAGACCACCTCAGCCTTTCCCACTGGCTCAGATGCTCCTTGTTGTGAAACACTTCACTCTTGCCCAAAACTGCAGCCCCAGCCAAGATGATCATGCAAGAGTCAGGGAAGGAAACGAGGGGAAAACAGGGCGTAAATGAGTTTGTCTGAACAAGTTCCCATCACAAATCCTGAGCCCTCAGTTTGGTACCAGTGAAAAATAAAAGATCCAGTTTCCTGCAGAGGTGAAGGTGATGGTGAGAGGTGCTGTGCTCACCAGCTTGGTGACATCTCCAGCAGGGAGGACAAATCCCTCGAGGGTGGGAGGAGAATGGCCAACAGATCAAAATTCAGCAGTTAGCAGAGACCAGGAGGCTCAGAACAACGACCTGCAGTTTGGAACAGGTAAATATCTCCCCCTGCCATCACTGCTGCCAGCCAGGGCTCAGCCACAGGGACCAGAGGCCAAAAATAATTCCTGTTTTCAGCAATAAAGAGCTTAGTGCTGAGGAAGGAGCTGCATCCACCCCCACGTGGCCTTCCCCCAGTGCCCAAGTGGGCCAGCTGATGGATATTTGTTTCCCAGCCAGCCCAGAAAAGCTGCTCAAAAACATTTTGATGTGTCCTCAATCACTTTTGGAGTGAGTCAATGAGGACCCTGGGTCAGCTGTGGGAATTTTAACAGCACCACTGAGGGCAGCAGAGGGGCTGGAGCCTCCAGCATCTCCATGGATCTGCCACTGCTCTTCCTGACCCTTTCTGCTTCATTGTCAACCTGCATTGTCTTCCACAGGAACAGCTTTACTTTGAGATTCCCTTCCTCCTGCACAGGCCCTTTTAAACCTTTATTTAACCCTAAATACTCTTCCAGACCCCACTGTGCTTCTTTTATCACCTGGTGTGTACCTGTCTTGCATAAATACTAATATTCATCACAGAGCTTAGAAGTGCATTATGGTTTAATAAAACCTGTCTAAGCCAGGGGAAAAGATTTAGACAGGAATCAGCTCACTCAGCAGAGGAAACTGTTCTCCTAACACACTCATCAAACCATTTCCCAGAGGAAACCAGTTCCAAAGGCACGCTGGCAAGCAGCAGGCTGAGACAAAGGTAGATCAATTTGCTGGATGAATTGCACAGTGCAGACAGTAGGATGACATAATTCTGGGTTTTCTTCTCGTGACAGGTGAATTTAGGACCCAGGGCACCTTAGAACATGCACAATCATTTGTTAAGGAAATCAAGTTTTATCCTGGTTTACTGAGTCCTAAAGAGCAAGGGCAAAAGGGAATGGATTTGGTGTCAGATGTGTCAGAACTGCAAGGGGTTAATATGTTTATAAGCACACTCTCTGCAAGGTACTCAGTCTCAGGTACCTCACAAATAATTCAACACAGAGCCTGGAGCTGCCCAGCACATTCAATTCCCCAGGGAAGCACAGAAGGATGAGAGCATGGGGGAATGATGGTCTCACAGGGAACAGGATGGAACTGGGGGAGCTGGGAAGCAGGGATTTTGCCAGCACTGGATTTCAGACCCTCTCCTTTGGTAGTCTGTAAACTGGTAATCAATATTAATGCTTCCTGGAGCTTTCTGGGGGTGGAGAGGCTGCTGAACCATCAGAGCTCCCTGTGGTCCTTCTCATGGCACAGTGTGAAGGTCCTGGTTCTGCTTGGCTCATGCAGAGCCAGAGACTTCTCATAACTGAATGACTGTTGGTTGGTGAAGCTCATGAAAATACTGTATTTGGCACTGATTGTTTCTTTGGTTTTACATTTATAAGGAGTAAAAAGAATAGATTCATTGCCTGGAGAAGCTGTGACTGCTCCATCCCTGGAAGTGTCCAAGGCCAGGTTGGATGGGACTTGGAGTAACCTGGGCTGGTGGAAGATATCCCTGCCCATGGCAGGGGGTGGAATGAGGTGAGTTTTAGGGTTCCTTCCCACTCAACCCTTTCTATGATCCTGTGATTCTATAATTACCTTATTTCCAGCCTTGTTGTCTCTCACATAATGAAGTTGTAAGGTAAAGTCACTGCCAGAGTGAAGTTCTGAATAAGTGCCTGAAAATCAGGCGCTTAACAAATTTCCCTTGTGGATTCCTGCTCCTGCTCTGCCAGTGAAATATTCTATCCCTTCACCTTGAATATTGGGGTGGTTTTGGGCACCACAATATAAGGAAGACAGTGTCCAAAGGAGGCAACAAAGATGGGGAAGGGCCTGTAAGGGAAGCCATGTGAGGACACTGAGGGCACTTGGTGTGTTCAGCTGGAGAAAAGGAGACTGAGGGGAGACCTCACTGCAGTTCCAGCTGCCTGGAGAGGGGCAGAGGAGGGGCAGGGACTGAGCTCTGCTCTGGAGGGACCAGGGACAGGACCTCAGGGAATGGCCTGGAGTTGTGTCAGGGCAGGGTTAGGTTGGTTCTCAGGAAAAGGTCTTTCCCCCAGAGGCTTCCACCTCACCCCCCAGAGCTGCCAGCTGTGTGTCCCGGGTATCCATTAGCACCGAGGTGATGGGGATAAGTGGGAACAACAGCAGGATAAAAACGTGGCAGCAAAGCATCCCCAGGAGCCCCAGCCCAGGGACAGGGAAGTTCAAAAGTTCAGGAGCAGGGCTGACAGGGAAACGTGTTGGAAAATAAAGACCTTAATTACAGTGACCACGTGTGACCCTGTCGTTGTCGGGGCTCAGTGGCTGAGGTGCCACACTGAGCAGGGGCTGGTGCCTGTGCCAGAAGCCCTGTCAGCAGGGATGGAGCAGGAGGAGCAGCACTGGCAGGGCTGCAGGGCTCAGCTCTGCACTAAAAACAGTTATTGGGGGCTCAGAGCTCCCCAGGTCTGTCTGTAGGGGCAGAGTGACCAGCAGGGGCTGTGCATGGAAGTGTCTCAGGGAAATCACAGAATCCCAGGATATGCTGAGCTGGAAGGGACCTACAGGGATCATCCAATCCAACCCTCAGCCCTGCACAGGGGCACAGGGGATGGGGATGGGCCTGTGCAGGGCTGAGGGTTGAACTGGATGATCCTTGTGGGTCCCTTCCAGCTCAGCATATCCTGGGGTTCTCTGACTGCCAGAGGAAGCAAAGCCCAGCAGCTCCCTCTGCCTTCCACGCACCCCGGGAGCCCCATCCTGCTTCCTGCCCGGGAATTCGCGGGGTGAGGAGGGGAGGTGACTCCCGAAGCTCCCTGCTCCTCGCCCTTGGGTGTGCATGGCACCGGTGCCACCCAGCCCTTCCTCCAGCTCCTGCCTGGATCGAGACTGGGTTGCACAGAGCCGGGCTGACACTGAGCATCAGCAAAGCCACGTCTGGACGTGGCACCTCCGTGTGACTGTGACAGTCCTGGCTCCGTGTGACAGGTCCCACTCTCCCCTTTCATCAGGACGTGTCTGGGTCGGGGCTGTTTCTCACTGCTCAGGTTTTCAAAGGCTCCACATCAAAGCCAGCCCGTGGGTTCCTCAGTTTCTTTCATATTGCCCACAATGGCCTTGTTAAATCACAGGAACCTTTGTGGCTTTTCTCCTTTCTTTTCTTTTCTTTCTTTCTTTCTTTCTCTATTATTTCTTTTTTTAATAATCTTTTCATTTGGGGAGAATTGATAAGGGAAAGTAGTTGTTGAGGGAAGGACATTTCTTCCATACCATTTTTATAAGTGTCTTGCTTATCAAAGCACTGGAAAAGAAGCATCAAGGAAAATGCAAGCAGGTGGATGAAATGCTTTCTTTTTATATATATATATATATAAATGTAGTTTTGGAGATGTGCCTTTGATTTTCTCATTCTTCTCCTGTTTGCCCCCACTTTGAGTCTACAAATCTGCAGCTGGGGGACCGACCAGAATGCCATGGAATATCCCTTTCAGTTTTCTTGCCTTCAACTCCCACCTCACAGGCTCAGAGAAAATGGTTAAACCCCAAATTGCCATTTTTTTCCTGGCTCCCCTGAGCCCACAGGAACCTGATGTAGCTCCAAGAAGGCCAAACTATCCAGGGACTCACACTCCTGGTGTGAAAGGTGTGAGTAATTCAGGCCAAACGGGGCATGTTGTGTTCTGTTGAGTCATCTGGGTGTCTGTCAATGAATCCTGTCAGCTCCCTCCCACCCACAACAACCCAGCCCATCTCCTCCAGGTACCATCTGCTTCCAGGCAGCTCTCTTTGGAATTTGCCATCCTTTTTTTCACCTCCTCTGAAATTTCCTCCTTCCTGACATGTAACTGGGAGTTTCTCCAAGCTGTTCCTACCACTGCACCTTCCACCACCCCAAGTTTCCAGTCCAGACTTATGTGACCTGTGAATCCATCCCTATCTTTCCTTACACCACCACTGTGCAGCTGCTTTAAAAGCTCCTCCCCCGCTATTGAGTCCCCCCCAAATGTTTACAGACAGTGGTCTGATCTCCTCCAGACCATCATTTTTCTTCTGGGTGATGTCTTCCAGTCTGCTCCCCTGGCAATTAGTCCTGCTCCTGGGACAGCCCTCCTAAGGAATGGCTCTTGGGTGGGAGATGCAGTAGGATGGACTACTGATGGACTAGACAGGTATCCTCACCAGCACTAGTGAGAACTAGGGACAGTTTGAGGGCACTCTGGTACAAGGGGGATGTCAAAAGAGCCTGCAGAGTCTGGGGAGGGCCCTGGATCTCTTTGACCTGGCTGGGGAAGGTCTGCAGCAAAGGCGTGGTCAAAAATCTCTGGCCCTGGAGATTTTCAAAACTGGACTGGGCAAGGTCATGAGAAATCACAGAATCATAGAAAGGCTTGGGTTGGAAGGGACCTTAAAGTGCACCTCATTCCACCCCCTGCCATGGGCAGGGACACCTCCCACTAGCCCAGGTTGCTCCAAGCCCTGTCCAACCTGGCCTTGGACACTTCCAGGGATGGGGCAGCCACTGCTTCTTTGGGGGATGTGCTATGACTTTGGTTAGCCCTGGGGACAGATCAGGAGGTTAGAGGTCCCCAGAGGGGTTTTCCACCTTCCTGTGGCTCCAAGAAAGCAAAAGCCAAGGTGCAGGACAGACTGCTCTCCTCAGCCCCTGCGGGTGCATCCTCACAGCTCTTCCTCACAGCTGCTTCACCCAGAGTGTGTCTGACTGGAGGTGGAACACAACACTGCTCCAGAGGCTCCTGGTTCATTCCATGTGCATGTGCCTGGGCTGGCAGGAATGGGAGTATTGCACCAGTCTTGGTCATTTCTGGTACAAGTTCAGCCAAATGAAGGCACCAGGTGATCCCCCTCTGGGAGCATGATCCCCAAATTTCCTCTCCTGATGGCTCCCAGCTGTTCCTGCCAAGGTTCCTGTGCCAGCAGGAACTGCCATATCATGCAGGGACCATCCCTAATCCTGCCTACACACCACACCTCTGCCAGGGGCTCAGCCTGACCCTGTTTTTCTACCCTACAAAGAAGACCATGCTGGGAAAAACATTCATGTCTTCCTCTGGTTCCAGCTGGCAGGCCTTTGTAGGAATGAAATCCTAGAGAAGGAGCAGATGGAGTGAAGAGCAGAGGTTGGAAGGGGAGTGACAAAAATGTGCTGTTTCTGTGCCACCTCAGATCAGGTTTTGGGTCTGTGTGCACAAAAACAGCTGCTGGGAGTTTGGGAGTGCTGTACCAGGGTGGGTGGGTGAAGGGTCTGGGTTTAAAATCAAATATCTCCCAAGCAGTGAGGCATTGCTGGATGGAGTGCTGGGAGCAGAACAGTGTCCAGAAGCTTGCAGGGAGTGGGAAGGGTGTTGTGGTCTCTTCTGCTCATCCCACCATCCCAAAGAACACACCAATGTTCTCCTCTGCAGGAACACAGCCCCTGACTCTCCCAGGCAGCCCCAGAGACTGGCCTGGATCCAGGATGGCTCTGTTTGCTCAAATAAGCCCTTGAGTGATTGCTCAAACCTTATCTTGGCCAGGGATCAAGCCCTGTGACAGCACATCCCAATCTCCAAATCCCATCACAGGTCAAACCAGTCCAGGCAGAGACACCTCAGCCCCAACAACCTGCTCAACCCCTGCCATAAAACCTGACAGCTCCTCCTGATGATCTGGTGGTATCAGAGAAGATGAAGTGTCCTCAGATGAACACAAAGTATTTCAAAGGTGATGAATCACAGGAGAAGGGCTCGGCAAGAACATCCCAGCCCTCCCAGCCCTTCCCTTCTCCAGGGGAGAAACAAAGCACTGCTCCCCTGTGCTGCCTGTGGCTGTTGTGGTCCCACAGCTGCTGCCATTCCAGGGGCCTGAAATGGGGTCTGCACCCACCCTCTGGGTGCGGGTACAGCGTCCCTGGCATCTCCTCAGCCCTGCAAGTGCTGATCCACAGGGGCCATCCCCTGTCTGCCATGGACAGCACAGAGCCAGGACAGGCACTTTCCCATCCTGAGGGGCCCTGAAGGGCCTACAAGAGCTGGAGAGGGACTTTGGACAAGGGCTTGGAGGGATAGGACACAGGGAATGGCTTCCCACTGCCAGAGGGCGGAGTTAGATGGGATATTGGGAAGGAATTCTTGGCTGTGAGGGTCATGAGGCACAGGTTGCCCAGAGAAGCTGTGGCTGCCCCATCCCTGGGAGTGTCCAAGGCCAGGTTGGACGGGGCTTGGAGCAACCTGGGCTGGTGGGAGGTGTCCCTGCCCATGGCAGGGGGTGGAACGGGATAATTTTTAAGGTCCCTCCAATCCCAACCATTCCATGATTCCCTGTTTCTATGATCCAGCACCTCAGGGAAAGTGAGTTGTGTGGGGTGGGATTCACAGGAGCCACATGGTGAGTGTGGGGGTGGCACAACCTGCCAGTAGTTGGCACAAACACATCTGAAATTCATGTTTGCCTGGATTTATGACATCCTCCTGAAGCTGGAGCTCACAGGTGCCAGGGGCTGGCTCTGGGGCTCAGTAAAGCTTAGCTGGAGGTGTGGCAGCACCACTGTCTTGTAGAAATGCCCAGGGGGTAGAAATGTGAAAAAACACCAAAAAGCTGCTTGAGATCCCCAAATCCAGAGCTGTCCTTCCTCAGGACAGCACCCCAGCTCCGAGGAGGGTGCTGTGATGGGGGGTGGTGGGGAGCAGAGTGCTTTGCTGTCAGACTGGGGAATTCACAGATGCAGGAGGATACAGGAAAACAACTCTGGGATGGGTGAAATACGAACAAAATCCAGCATGGTTTGAAACCTCTGAGAAGCAGAAAGAAGAGGAAATGGCAGGGGGCTGGCAGAGCATGGGAGGGTGGAGGGGGGCTGCCTTTGAGGGAAGCTCATGTATAATTCCCTTCTCCAGAGCTGGAAAACAGCCTTCATCCTGGTCTCCCCTGCTGGTTAAGCAGACACAGGCACAGAGCAGAGGAGGCTCTCCTGCCCTCAGACACCTTCCTGGGGAGAGCACTATCAAAAGCAGGGGATTTTTGCAGGGCTCAAATAGCATTTCCCATGAAAAAGGTTTCCTTGATTATTTCCCAAACTTTGCAGCAGCCCAAACATCACAGGAGGAGACAGAGGATGTGAGGACAGCACAGGGCAGTCCCATGTCCTCGATGCTGAGCTGAAATTGTTCCTCTCCCAGCACTGGTCCTCTCCCCACTGCTGTGGCCGAGCGAGGCACATGTGAGCCCTTGTGAACTATCAAACATCCTTCACCCAGAGCCCTCCCTCTGATCCTGCTCCATCTGCCACACAGCTGTGGGTAACTCGTGCAGTGTGGACAGCACAGGAACGTTTTGTGCTATTCTTTTGGTCGTGGTGCCTCAGTTCCCCAGTTTCTTCCGTGCTGAGAAACACCTTTCTGCTCCAGGAGATAAAAGGAAGTGGTTTCTTGGCACACAGGTCTCCAAACAAGGCACAGTCAGAAGGTGCTTGGCATGGGTGCTGTGCTCCAAAGCAGGGAACAGAAACTCTCCCCTGCCTTTCAGAGGATCATGGAATTGTTAAGGTTGGAAAAGCCCTCTGAGATCATCGAGTCCAACCACTCCCCCAGCACTGCCAAGGCCACCACTAACCCACCTTCCCAACATTTTTTGAACACTTCCAGGGGTGGTGACTCCATCACTGCCCTGGGCAGCCTGTGCCAGTGCCTGACCACCCTTTCCAGGAGGAAATTTTCTCTGATATCCAGCCTAAACCTCTCCTGGTGCAACTTCCTGACACCTGTTATGGATCCTGTACAGTTTACAGCCTTTCCATGGAGTCCTCCCATCCAATCAAATGAAGGGATCAAATGAAGAGGAAACAGGAATTCAGATGAGATTTTTCACAGAATCACTCGCGTGGAAAAAAAAAACCCCTCTAAGACAATCAGGTCCAACCATTATCCCAGCACAGCCAACCCCCACACTAAGAACAGAAGACACACCCAACAGCCCAAAGTCTTCCACCTTCCAGTTGCAGGACTGTGCAAAGCTCTAGTGCTCTCTCACTCACTCTGTGACTCGGTTTTGAAGCAGACCCCTGAAATCTCCATCATTAGGCAAACCTAATTTATCCATTTGTAGGAGTTCTGGAGAGAGACCTGGGATGAAGAGAGAGAGCAGAAGGACCCACGTGCCATCATCAGTAGCTGTTGGGAAAGGCTGGAGAATGGATGGAATCACATTTATTCACCATTGGCACTGACCATGTCACCTGAAAATTCAGAATCATCAGATTTGGAATGTGCTGAGCTGGAAGGGACCCACAAGGATCACGGAGTCCAGCTCCTGGCCCTGCACAGGACAACCCTCATTTGCCTGACTGGCATCTCACCTGCTATTAAATGTCATTTGTTTACCCTTATGGTGCCCTGTGATCCTTCCCTGATGGGTGGAAGGAGCCATGGACAGAACCTGGCAGCTGTGTATGGAAATGCCAGTCCCACAAGCTGGCAGGAATTAGGGAACTGGGACAGTGTGGGCAAGGGATCAACCAGTGGCGAGACACACATAGGAGCAGACTGACAGAATGTGTAAGGAAAAGTTCTGAGGAAAGATCCCTGGGAAGGAATCAGAAAACTTAGTGCCTGGCCCAGAAAATGAGGGGGGGGAAAAGGAATAATTGGACAAGAAAGAAGGAAGGCTCAAAGTAAGGAGAGCCAGCCACCTGCTGGGCTCAGAAATCCAGGAAAATTGTGTTAGCTGGGGTCAATATTTCACACACAGCCCTAATCCCATCTGCTCCTGCTCTTCCAGCAGGAGCCCGGGCACAGCTCCGAGAATTCAGCATTTCTGATCAGAGAGGAGGCTGGGCTCTGCCCAGGTTGGGCTTTGCAGCTCATTATCTGTGCAGGGACAGAGGGAAGGGGAGGATGGCCAGGAGTCGGGGGTGGGAGCCCCTCTCCTGGTGCTGAGGCCACGGGCTCGTCTGGGGAGGAATTACCTCGCCCCGGGAACGGGAGGTGTTTTCACACTTAATGTGCTTCCCCAAGGTCTCCTGCGAAGGTGTCAAGGTGAATATCAAGCAGACCTGAGGAGCCCCAGGAATTGGGCTAAGGATGCAGTTGCCATGGCAACAGAGTGGCTTATGGTCGGCGGTATTGAATGATGTGTCACATTCAGAAACCCACCGCTCCGAGGCAGCGCCTTGGACGAGCTGCTAAAGCAAAGCCAGGATGAAGCAGAGCCAGCCTGGGGCTGGGCTGGGCTGACCTCTGGCTGCCAGGGCTGTCAGGCCACACGTGGGGCATCGGGGCACGTCAGGGGCACGCACGGATTTCCTGCATGGCTGTGCTTGCAGGTGTCCTGGCAGCCAGGAGAGACACACGGGGCTGGGCTGGGGCTGCTCTGGGGCTTTGGCTCCCTCTGGATGCCCAGAGCAGGAGTGGTTCCTGGGTTTGATTCCTTCTGGATGCCCAGGTCTTGGTTCCCTCTGGATGCCCAGGGCAGAATTGGTTCCTGGGTTTGCCTCCCTCTGGATGCCCAGGGCAGGAGTGGTTCCTGGGTTTGGTTCCCTCTGGATGCTCAGGGCAGGATTGGTTCCTGGGTTTGGTTCCCTCTGGATGCTCAGGGCAGGATTGGTTCCTGGGTTTGGTTCCATCTGGATGCCCAGGGCAGGAGTCATTCCTGGGACAAGGAAATGGCCTCAAGTTGTGCCAGGGCAGGTTTAGATTGGATATTGGGGAAAATTCCTTCATGGAAAGGGTGGTCAGGCATTGAAAGGGGCTGCCCAGGGAGGTGGTGGATTTACCACCCCTGGAAGTGTTCCAAAAACATGTGGATGTGGCACGTGGGGACAGGGTTTAGTGATGGACCTGGCAGTGCTGGGAATGGTTGGACTCGATGATCTCAGAGCACTTTTCCAACCTAAATGATTCCATGATTCTCTGAAAGGCAGGGGAGAGTTTCTGTTCCCTGGTTTGGAGCACGGCACCGATGCCAAGCACCATTTTTGATACCATGTTCACCACCAAACCAGGTTGGTTAAACCATGTTGTGAAGTGCCACATTCCCACTCCTGCCTGAGCAGGGCTTGGAGTGGCTTCTCTTCCCTGTTTTTGGTGGACAGTGTTTTTAAGTCTGATGGGAAAGAACCAACTGAGGGAGGAGGGAATGGTGCTGCTGACTCAGGTGGTGCTTGTTTCTGGGCACAGGTGGCAACAGAGCTGCTGCAGAGAAGAGAAAACTCCCTCATTCCACATGAAAACTGGCAATTTCCATAGGTATTCCCCTCTGTGGCATGGGGAGAGGCAGGGAAGTTCAGAAGCCAACAGATGGATCCAAACCCCAGTGTTATATTTTACGTTCATGCAATGACCTGGCTCAGGATTAACCTTTAGGATGAGCCCTACTGGGAAAGGCTGAGCAGGGGTGTTTTTTCTGGTAGCAGGAGGTGATACCTCAATGCACTCACAATGTTTGCATTTCCCCTTCGCTCCCAGAGGGATCAGGGATGGGTTCCCTCGACCTAAACTGGGCAACTGGTGCTGCTGGGCATGGATCTGGATGTGCAGAATGTGTCTTGCTGTCACCCCACAGCACAGAACTGAGCCGAGCTCACCCCAGACGTAAGTTGTCTAATTGCTGCTCTCTGGATCTTGGTTTTTATTTTAACTTATCCAACAAATGTCAGATGTAACACGCCCAAGCAGTCAGAGCAGAACCTCAAGGCACAGTTTTTCCAGCAGGTTGCACATAGGAGGTTCCCCACCTGCCTGTTCCACACCTGCGGGTTTTGGGCTCGATTTCAAAACACGCACAGTTTATTTATGCTCCTTTTCCAATTTCGAGTCTTCACAGGGAGTGAGGGCGATGGGGGGAGCTACCTGTGCTCTCCCTTCCCCAAATGATTGCAGTTATCCCTGTGGATTTCAGCTGGGAAGTGGAATTTGCCCTCTGTCTCTCAGGCAGGTGCTCTGACTGCCGGGTACGACACGGTCGTACGTGTTTCGTAAGAAGGCAGAGGTCCAGGTGTCTAAACACAGGAATAAGTTTCATGCTCCAAATCCCAGTTTCACAAGTTGACTAAGTGCTGCTCTTGGACAGACACATGAACTCCTGTGGAAGGAACTCCACACAACCCGTGTCATTGTCCTCTCCAGTGCAGGACCGTGGACATCCCTGTGCTCAGCATCATCCCTGTCACAGATCCTGCTCTCTGATCCTGCTTTTTCAGTCCTCACTCTGATGTAGGCAGAATTTCAGACTCCATTCCTGGAACTGGGCTGCCACTCCTCAGTTCTGGAAGTGCTGCACCCCACATATGAGCCCGTGGTGAATTCAGCCAGAAGAACATTGTCATGATGAGGGATGAGTGTGGAGGAAGAAGGAGTTGAACATTAATAACAGTGGACAAGACTTGTCTGTGCTGATGGATGGGTTTAGGACCAGAAAATCTAAACAGTTTTAGATTTTGGAAAAATCTGTGAATTGGGCTAAACCAAATGAACCAAATGAAACCTTTTTGTTTCTCTGAGCCCTCAAAACAGCTTTGCAGAGACAGACAAAGGAGCCTTTTTTCCCCACTCTGCAAACAATTGTTTTGAAAGAGAAAACCCCTCTTAACAGGTGTCTGAGTGGGTGTTTGTGGCAAGATTTTGGTAGCATGGTGGGAGCTCTGTGGCAGAGCAGGTGTTCCCTGCATTCCATGGAGGACCTGCCCTGGAGCAGACAGATATTCCTGTCAGGAAACACAGCCTGGGGAGGAGCCACACTGGAGCAGAGGTACAGAAGGAGAACTGCACTCCCAACCTGTGCTGCTGTTTTGTAAGGAAGGGGTTGGATGTGACCTTTGGTGACAACAACAGGGGCAGGGCAGGTGCTTGGAGTGAAGTCAGCCCTGGGAAAGGAGGGAAGAAAGGTTGTTTCCCTCTGTGGGTTAATATTTGTATTTTTTTATTCCAAATACCTGAATAAAAAATTATATATATAAATATATATAAATTACATATATAACTATATATAATGTATATTTATATATAATTATATATAAAATACATAAAATACATAAGATTATATATTTAAGAACTATATATTATATAAATATATAATGTATATATTTATAAACATTTTAAATATATTTATATTTATAATTTTGGGGTCCACCCTGAGTGTTTTTGTGGTCGTTTTGTTTGTTGTTTGTTTGGTTTTGTCTTGTTTAGTGTTTTTGTTGACCTTGGTTTTTGGTTTTTTGTTTGGTTTTTTCATCCCTTTTTTTGGTTACAGTCTCAGCTGTAACACCTGACATGGTTTTAGATCTCAGGTCCCAGAGCTGAGCCATGAATACATCCAGCAGAAACCCCTACACATCCTTCATTGGAGAATTAGGCTTTGAAATGTCAGCTGGGTTTAAATCATAGAATCACAGGTGCTTTGGGTTGGAAGGGACCTTTAAGGTCATCCTGTCCCACCCCCTGCCATGGGCAGGGACACTTTCCACTAGCCCAGGTTGCTCCAAGCCCAGTCCAACCTGGCCTAAGTCTCATGTGATTAAGATTTTGTTCATATCACATGCTGCAAGCTTTTCTGCCACCAAGGCTATTCATAAAAAAATCAGTTCTCTAAGAACTCTTTGTTAGACACATGCAGTTCTCTTTACCAACAAAGTGATCTCATATAGAAAATATTGCTCTTCAGCCTGTCTTTTTCCAAAATATAGAACAAAACATGCACACAATACACTCTTTACTTCTTGTAGCCTCACTGAGCAAATCCTCATTTCATATTGGATCTGTATCATCACCAGAATTTTGCCTTCCAATGTACTTGGAAAACAACTTTGCCCTATTGATTGCAGCTGTGGGTTTTTCACTGTGGACCTTAAAACCCTCTATCAATTTTCTGTTCCCTTAAGTGTCTGCTTTGCAGAGATTGTTGGGTATTCCCCCTCTGCCTCCTGCTATTTACAGCTTCTCCTTTTCCAATAGTTCAGCCCAAGCCAACTGGGAGGCGGGGGGGTCAAACAGCAGGAGCTCCTGTTGCTGGAAAGAAAAGAAGGGCCCTGAGGAAAGAGGAATGTGGGACAGGCAGATGGGACAGGATGGAGGGGGGTGGCTTGACTTAGATACCTTGAGGGTCTGGGAGGAGAGGAAATGGGTGCTGAGGAGATGAGATTGCTCTTGGCAGCATCACAGCCTTCAGAGTGAGGAGCTGCGACAGGCAGTGTCCAAATGTGGTGATGTGTGGTCTCCCTGTGGTCTGCAGCTGTGCTGGGGCTGCTCTGGCCACAGCAGTTTATGGTATAAGTGACATGTTGCCACTTCACTGATCGAGGCAACACCGTCTGACTGCAGGGAAGGGAGGGGAAACACAGGGAACGGAGAAAGATGCTCGAGGTGCAAAAAAATTGGTGTTGGATACAAAGAGAGGAGACAGGAGAAGAGAAAACACTCGTAAAAAGGAGAAACATCCGAAGATTAAAGAATGTAAAGTGAAGGAAAAGCATTGTGATGTGTGATGGAGGCTGGGAGGAAGCACAGGGCCAACAGGGGGGTCCTTCCCAACTTCTTCAAATTGAGAATAATGAAAGCACCCAGCCCAGAGCACCAAGGCTGACATAGCTCAGGGAGGTTTTGGATGATCCTCTCAGGCACAGGGCATGACAGGACCCCAGGGAATGGTCTGAAGTTGTGTCAGGGAAGGGTTAGGTTGGATCTCAGGAAAAGATCCTTCCCCCAGAGAGTAGTTGGGTACTGAACAGGCTCCCCGGGGCAGTGGGCACAGCACCAAGGCTGACAGAGCTCCAGGAGGGTTTGGATGATCCTCTGGGGCACAGGGGGTGACTCTTGGGGATGGGCCTGTGCAGGGCTGAGGATTGGACTGGATGATCCTTGTGGGTCCCTTCCACCTCACTGTGCTCTGAGATTCTGTGATTCTGAGTTTCTGTGATCCTGATGACAGAGTGAGGGAGGCAACTCCTGTACAATCCCCTCATTCCCACTGGGTTCCTGGTCCTTTCCCTGCCACCCAAAGGAATTGTCTTTGCAGCCCACTGCAGAAGATCAAAAGGCAGAAACCAAAGCCAGGGGTTCTTAGAGCTCCAATCCCCCATGATCCCCAAGGGAAAGATGAGGTTTATGCTCTAAGGCCACCATTCTCCCCTGGTGTCTTCTCCTTCTTAGAATCACAGAATCCCAAACTAGTTTGCATTGGAAGGGACCTTAAAGCTCATCCAGTCCCACTCACTTCCCACTATTCCACGAGCCCAAGTTGCTCCAAGTCCCATCCAACCCGGCCTTGGACACTTCCAGGGATGTTGCAGCCACAGCTGGGCAACCTGTGGGCAGGAAATCCTGCTTGGAATGTGGTGTTCCTGAAACTGAGACAGAAATTGGGACTTGCAACCAAAAGCTGTGGGTTAAAAGTTGTTTCAGCTGCACTTACTGGCTGCTGTGCCTGGTCCTGCACAGCTCCACAAAATGAGTTCCACAAATAACACCTCCAACTCCTTCTTTCATGTTTTCAGACTGTTCATCCGTAGCTTTAAGCATAAAAAGTGTGGAAATGGTAAATGGAAAGGTATCCTTTCGTTCATGTAAAATCTGGATTCTTGCACATGTTGCTTCACTCTCTCAGGCAGAAGCTGCACCCCAGGGAACAAGTGACAGGACAAGAGAAGTGGCCCCAGGGGAGGTTCAAACAGGATTTTAGGAAAAATTTCTTCGTGGAAAGGGTGGTCAGGCACTGGCACAGGCTGCCCAGGGCAGTGGTGGAGTCACCACCCCTGGAAGGGTTCAAAAAACCTGTGGATGTGGCACTTGGGGCCATCCAGTGATGAACCTGGCAGTGCTGGGTTAGGGGGCTCGTTGGGCTTTGCCAACCTCAGTGATTCCATGATGCTGTGGATTCCAGAAGACAGCAAATACAAGGATGGCAAACCTTCCAGGTGGGAAAACCAGGCACAGAAAGTCACACCCTGCCCAGTGACAAGGGGGGTGTGCAGGGGCCTTGGGCTGCCTTGGTTTTTTTAGGTATTTAGTTCCCCAAGCCTTGTGAAGTTTGAAAAGTGTGACAAGGAAGAGATTTCTCCCAACAAAAGGTGCACCTGAAGGTGAGAAGGGGAAGAAAAACATATAAAGAACCTATAAAAGAGTCACCCAGTCTATAGAAAGAATAATACAAAAAATAATTGTACTTTGCAAGGAGAACCCCTTTGTGTTGCCTATTTGGGGTATTTTTGTGGTGGTTTTGTTGGTTGGTTGGTTTTCGTTTTTTTTTAGTGGTTTTTGTTGACCTTAGTTTTGTTTTTTATTTGGTTTTGTCCTTTTTACTTGTTTGTTTGTTTTGTTTTATTGTTTTGTTTTTGAGGTTTTTTTGTGGGGTTTTTTTTGCTTGGGGTTTTTTTTTTGGTGTTTTTGCTCGGTCGAGGTTTTTTTGTTTGGTTTGCTTTGGGGTTTTTTTTATTCAGAAAACAAGATTATGGCCTTGAAAGAACCTTCAGCCATTAAACCCAAAGCTGTGGAACCGTGAGAGGAGCTGCCAACCAGGTCCAAAAGGTATTTCCACACAGGTTTTAGTGTAGTTCCTGAGGCTGCTTTTTCAGTGGACTTTGCATCAGTCCCTCTGTTTGTACCAGCAGCAATTAATGAGAAGATTAGAAAGTTGCCCATTGGTGTCAGGAACACCAGTCCCAGAGAAACAGTCTAATTAAGAATCAAATAATACAACATTGACATAAACTCAGAGCAGCCTGATTGGGTCAAACCATCAGAGCTTTTGAAGGGAGAAATGTGTCTTGTTAACCTGGAAAACTTTAAAATGGGAGAGCAAGGTGACCTCAGTGCATGTCATTTACTTGGGTTTTGAAAACACTTTATAAGGTCCCTCATTAAAGACTTAAGGAAATAAATAAGAGAAAGGGAAATGGTTCTTCATAACTGCATAAAAAGATACAAACCAGGGAAACACAAAGGAAGTTTTTTCCCAGAGGAGCAGAGGTGAGAAAAGGGTTTTCTCAGGGAGCCA